>NW_012103277.1:831836-833290 GCF_000951045.1 Mandrillus leucophaeus | reverse complement strand
GAGTACATACTAGAAAGAGAAAAGTAATTGTGTAAGTGAAAATATAAATATCAATGTGGCAGAGGTTTTGTTTGTTTTCTCCATGAAAGCTGTGCTTAATAGTTTGAAAGAAAAGTAGAAAAAAATTAAAATATACAAATCCTATCAACTAATCCTACGAATGGTGGAGTCTAAGAAAATTAAGAGGGATAATAAAATAACACCTTTTGAGGCTAGGGAATAAAATGTGTATATTTCAAAGGGATTTTGCTGCAATAAATGAATATGCTGAACAGAGTGTTGTATCTCAGGGAACACAGGGGTGTTTGACTGTGAGTGTGTGGAAAAGAGATGAGATCTGGGTCACAGCCAAGGGAACATAAAGAAATAGTAAGTAAAGTGCAGCACAGCCATGATAGAAAGTAGTATGCATTCCATTGACTATATGCAATATGATTATAGGTGTTATCTAGGCACTATGTTTAAAATTATAATTTAAATATGTTTGTTTTAAATTGAAGTACCAGAGGAATATATAATACCTCAATATGTCATCAAGGTAATTATTACATAAAACAACGATAGTAAAATGAATTTATTTAACATATGAATTAAATAAGATAATAGTGAGGCAGTAAAATAGGTTCTGGGGGCAAGGGACATGAGACCAATTCACACTTCAGCTATAACAGGAAATATCCTCTCCATAGGGCGTACACCGTAAATAACTTTGTAAATTTACTTCATCCTCTCCATTTACATAGGGTGTACCCAAAGTAACCGACGAAATCCTCTAGGAGGTATTAAAACACCCAAAAATTCTGTAATGGGACCTTTGATCCCCTATGTTCAGGCCCACTCCCACACTGTGGAGTATACTTTCATTTTCAATAAAACCCTTCATTCCTTCCTTGCTTTGTGTGTACGTTTTCTCCAAGTCTTTGTTCAAGATACCAAGAACCTGTACACCCTTCATTATTAACAATAGTACAAGATGAAAGCTATATTTTATTGATCTTAAAGGAGGTATTCCAATGAATCAAGTTAGGGCAACACTCAAGTTAGAACAAATATCCAGGGTATTCTTTTGGTGAATGATTAATAAGTGTAGTTTGGATGTATTTAAGCTGAAGGATCTTGTTGAGGATGGTGGGTAATGAATTTAGTAAAAAAAAAAAGTGTGACCTATTTGCCTGATAGTGGTTTTCACAATAAGTTTTGGGCAGAATGTGGAAATGAATTTGTCCTTCAGCAATATCAAAATGGTGTATTTCCAGGTATTTATAAATCTTCTTTAGGGGCAGGAGTGGAACACTGTTACTCCTGTAGACCCCATGCTCTTCTTCTTTTTTAAATATTTATTTAATTTAAAAAATAATTGATATAATAATGACACATATTTATCGGGTACAATGTGATATTTCAATGTATGTATATATTCTATAATGATTAAATTAGGATGGTCACCTTATCCA
>NW_012103277.1:793864-830456 GCF_000951045.1 Mandrillus leucophaeus | reverse complement strand
ATATAGCTATATTAAAATATATTAATAAATAATATATGTATCTATAAATATATACACACCTATATATTTTCCTTAATATTGACAAAGATTTGTATACTTAATTCATCTTTTAGGAACCACTGTTTTAACTTGCTTGCTCTTTTCATATAAAATTATTGTGGCATGATTTTCAGCTCTTATTTTTATTATTTTCGTTATTGTATTATTTTTTGTTTTACTATACTGTTCTTTCTAACTTCCTGTTAAATATTTGGCTCATTTAGTGTGAACCACTCTAATTTTCTTTTATATCATTTCAAGCATAAATGCTCCTTTTAAGTACTGTTTTGGCTGAGCTATATATTTTATACATATATAGATGAACACACACATATACATGTACACATACACATATACATACACACATATACATATATACACATGTATATAAACACATACATACATGTGTATCCTTAACAGGCCAAGATATTTCTATTCTATGTAGTAAGATTTTTAAAGTAATCAGTTGATTAAAATATGTTTTCGATGTATGTTTATGTTCATATACTTTTCAAGCTATATTTATGTAATTGATTCTAATTTAACTGTACTGTGAAAAAAATGTCATATGTAGCACTGTTCCTGTTATTTATTTTTAGAGGCTAGATCATGTTCACTTTTCATAAATCATCAAAATGTTTTTTTTAAATGGCTTCTATTTCCCAATGTCATGGTGCAATGTCCCATATATTTTTATTAAATCAAACTTACTTGCTTTTTTATCATTAAGGTCACCTAGATACTGTTACGTAATAAAAAGCTTGTGCCAGACTGTAAATTAAACCACTGCCTCTTTCACTGAGAATGTCTTAAAATTAACCAAAAGAAAAAACATGGTAACGGATAAAAGTGTGCTTAGTGAGGGAGTTCGTTCGTTTATGTTCTAGCCCAAGCTCCAGAACTTGTTACAGATCTGTAAAGGTTTGGAGAAAGCATTGAGTGTGGTCTACTCAGTACAGATCACACTTTGAGGATTACTTGGGCAAGTTAGATTTGCTAACAAACATCCCCAACCTGATGTCTACAACAAAGACATGAAGTAATTTAGGAAATAGTAGCTCCCAGCTCATGTCATCCTCACTCAGGGATCCAACTTTGGAAACAATGAGATGGGAAAAATAGAAAGTAGTGAGTCATACTCTGGGCCACGAAGGCTTTTCTTCAGCAGGGACTCTGCTCTTTTCACGGACTTGCAGTAAAAAACACCAAAGTGTTTAACTTCAAGGAAGCAGGAAAGAAAACTATAGATATTTAGTGACTAACATGAATTACCTGCATGGATGTCATGTTTTTGTAGTAGCCAATGGCTATATATTTATCTTTCCATTATTGAAAGAATATTAAAATTTCCCAATATTAGTACAGTTCTCTGTCAAAAATTGTGGGTTTTAAATTTATACGTTTTTCAGATCCTGTATTTGGTGCATCCAAACATAGAATCTGGATAATTATAAGTGCATACTATGTAGTGAACGTATTTAATTCAAGCATAAATTTTACTGTAAAATAATGCATATTGACATGACTACTCCAGAATTATTACCATTATTTGTCTGCTACATATTTTATATTGTTCTCTTATGTTGTTCCATAAGACTTTCAGTTTTGCTGAGGTTTCACATTTTAAGTGTAAAAGTAAATTCAATTTAGATGGATTCATTTATCAATAAAAATGTAATGTCACAAGATTCTCTTTGTTTATATAGTTGGTACTTTTTCATTTTCACTAATTTCCGGTTTTTATTTCCAATATCTTATTTTACAACTTGTATATTTTAAACACCTTTACATTTGCATTCCCCTTTATCTTTTAAAATATTTTTCCTATTTTAATTCCTTCCTTCTCTTACTTGAAACATTAACAATTTCAATATTAATTAACCAATATCTTACACTCTTCTTGGCTAGAGATCAGAACAATTTAGATAACCTACTAAACATACAAGTTGTACTAGTTTAGTACTTTAGTTCAAACTTTGTCCTATTTTGTCCGGAATTGGTGGGTTCTTGGTCTGGCTGACTTCAAGAATGAAGCCGCAGACCCTTGCGGTGTTACAGTTCCTAAAGATGGTGTGTCCAGAGTTTGTTCCTTCTGAAATTCAGACGTGTCTGGAGTTTCTTCCTACTGGTCAGTTCACGGTCTCACTGACTTCAGGAGAGGAGCTGCAGACCTTCGAGCAGTGAGTATTATAGCTCTTAGAGGCAGCACATCTAGAGTTGTTCATTCCTCCGGGCCAGAGTTGTTTGTCCCTCCCGGTGGGTTCATGGTCTTGCTGGCTTCAGGAGTGAAGTTGCAGACCTTTGTGGTGTTATAGCTCATAAAGGTGATGCAGACCCAAAGAGTGAGCAGCAGCAAGATTTGTTGCCAAGAGCAAAAGAACAAGGCTTCTCCAGCATCTAAGGGGACCTGAGTGGGTTGGCTGGCTCTGACAGCCAGCTTGTATTCCCTTATTTGGCCCCTCCCACATCCTGCCGATTGGTTCATTTTACAGAGAGCTGATTGGTCCATTTTACTGAGTGCTGATTGGTCCATTTTGACAGAGTGCTGATTGGTGCATTTACAATCCTTTAGCTAGACAGAAAGTTCTCCAAGTCCCCTACCTGATTAGCTAGACACAGAGCCCTGGTTGGTGCCTTTACAAACCTTTAGCTAGACACAGAGCACTGATTGGTGCATTTACAGCCCTTTAGCTAGACAGAAAAATTCTCCAAGTCCCCATCCGTCCTGGAAGCCCAGCTGGCTTCATCTCTCACTATTAGATATATTATTATGTCAGGTAGTTATTGTTTATTTGGATTTACCAATGTCATTACTCTTTCTTAAATCACAGATTTTCTATTTGAAATCTTTTCCCTCTGCACCCAGGAACTACTTCAGAAAATGTTCTCTTTTAAATGGGTCTTGTGTGTGTATCCGTGTAGCAGATTTTACATTTTGTGTAAAAGATGTCTTTCATTCATATTATGTCTTTTTGTAGGTATTTTCATGCATTTTTATTTTCTACATGTTTACTATTTAAGACTATATTTAAACTTCTTAATTCATTTCTTTTCCTTAACCTGATAATTACTGTTTTCCAACAGTTGTAGAGAATTATCAGAGAATTATCAGCTGTTGTTTCCTCAAACGATGCCTCTCATTTTTTAATAATTTCTAATAATCTTTATATATATATATGTGTGTGTGTGTGTATGTGTGTGTGTGTCTCGTGTTCTTATATCTGTGTCCCCTATGTTATGTTTTAAATATTTCATCTAGGTTTTTTTCTATACAACATTATAGATGAATTTTTCAGTTCTAATTTCTAGTTTGCTTATTTTTTTATTAAAATAATCTTAATTCCTTAATCAGATCGTCCCTGTTATTTGCTTTTGTAATTTATAAATCATACTTTTCCATTTTGGAAGTTTTGTTTTTTTAATATTCATTTTACAAGTCTGATACCTGAAATATCTATATTATGCTTTTGCCGCTTCTTGTTTCTGCTGCTTCTCAATCATGGTGACTTATTTCCCCATGTATTTCACAATTTCTATTTTCTATCTGCTTATATAATTTAGTCTGAGTTTTTCCATATAAGCTTTTGCTTAATATCTGCAAGTTTTTTGTGGTTGCTGTCAAATTGGATACATTTTTAACTATGTTTCTCACTTAAGATTTTTGATAATACTTAGACACCAAGAAATTGGGTTGAAAGTTTGCATTTGGGGCAGATTATGATAACCAGTTCTTAGAGACAACTCTTCTTTTTCTCTACTCAGTTTCCTTGCAGAGTGATGTTTATTTCTTATCCCAAGTTATGATGCAGTCCAGCTCTTTGTGGAACCATCCGTGTTCTGCTATGTTGTTTTGGATTCCATAATGCAAAGCCGTCCTGGCCTTATTACTTTCTCTATATTTCATGAGTTCCTTGATAGGAAAACTCCAAGTGTCCAGCATTTTACAGCGACCCTCAGGATAAAGTTCTTGAAGGCATTGTTCATAAACTCTGAGTTTCTAATTTTATTTTAAAGCTCAGCATATTCATCATTTTCAAGGAAGCTTGTAGTTGTATTTTAAAATATGTTTTAGTCAGCACATTAATTGTTTTTGCTGATGGAGTCATTTAGCTCATTTCATTTTTGTTATCTATTAAATCCATGTCTGTGAATATCTACTGTTATACCAATGAGGTCATATTTGAAGGAATAGGTAGATCTTATATATCGTTTTACCTGTAAACAACATTAGATTTAGCTTTTCTTTCCAACCAATAGCAATCCATTTCCTGTCACTTCCTCTCCCCAAATAACAACGTAACTACTTGTAGTTTTAAACAAGAACCATGTTTTCCTTCATTGTCTTGCATGTGTTTCTGTCAACATGTCCATAGTTTTATCTGGAATACTATTCTTCCTTTATTAAACATAAAAATGTACATATATATTTATATGTGTGCGTATGTATATTTATATATTTACTGGATTCATTGTGTCTAGTACTATCCGATTGCTGAGATGCTATACAAATCTTGAACACATAGAAAAAGACTACCTTTAATTCTTCTAAGACTATGTTGAAAAAGACGGACATTTGGAATCAATCACACCAGTATCAAGAAGAGTATTAAAAAAGGAAAAAGATTTTATATTGTGGGATGTAAGAAACTGTTGCACCAATCAAATTGTTGTTTCCCAGATCCAGATCAACCCTTCTATGTCCTGACTTTAATACAAGAGAAGGACCTTGTAAATATTTCTTGTTTGTAAATATTTCTTCTTTGTCAACTGGTGCAACATTAGACCTTGAAAGTGGTGGGCACCAGAAGAACACTGAACAAGGAAGGAACTTCTCTTTGTGGCTGTGATCATTTATTTTATGCTCCCATGGTGAAGTTGGCAGCAGCAGAGTATTCAAGCCAGGCTCCAGGTTCCATGGAAGTTTTGTGTAGGAGACTCAAGAGCACCCAAATTGAAGAAAGTTTTAGCAGTGGCCTTGGAAGAAGATTCCCAGTGTGTTTCATCAGTGAGCAGCAGGCAGATTCTCTGAGAGATTTTCCATCACTCAGCAGGTGCCCTTCTAGGGAGGCTCATTGTCAACTTAGTCAGTGGATTTCTAGAGTTTTGCCTGTAGCTGAGTGGGAAGTTTTCTACTTCTCTGTTTCAATCTATGACATCTCAGTAAACATCTTTGATATCTAGTAGGCCACACCATACCTGTTTAATAAAGTTTGAATCTCAGATCATTTTTTAAGTTTGTCTCTTTAGCATTTGTCCTTGATCCTAGAGGTTATACATTATTCCTTACACTTGTTATTTCTGTATTCTATAGCTTTGTCTATGCAGTTTTTTTAGTTAATTAGGTATAGCTAGTTAATAATTCTTCATATTAGATGCCTCTTATTCCATTTTCCGATACAATTTCTATCTCCTTGATGAAACTGCCCAATACAAAAAGGCACGTGACAGCAGAGAGCTCTATTATGCTCTGTGACATAAAGCATAAATTAAAAAGATTACTCAATTGATCTTGTAGGATTTTCATCTTGGAGTAGCAACATTCTACTTATCCTTATACCTGAGAATAATAAAATATGATGATATAGAAATATCATATATATATATATGAAGTAATATATTTCAGCATATTAGGCATCAATAAATGAAAAACAGCAATCCTTGAAACACTGGGAACAAATCACACTCTACCTTAATCCCAGTTCACTTCAAAGATATAGCACATGGAAGGAAAACAAAGCAGAGCCTATTAGCTGCCCTGAGTTTACGTGATAACTCTGAGAACTCAGAGAAAACAAAGTGGGTGGAATTTTCTGGGCAAAGTATCAAAGAGAAGAGAGCTGCACAGAGAAGAAAACTGAAAAATAGTTCTCCCCCTCTTTTCTCCTCTTTCTCCTCCTTCTCATCCTCCTTCTTCATCTTCTCCTTATCCTCATCCTCCCCTTTTACTTTGTCCTTCTTTTTTTCTTCAAAATAAGATACAATCGTCCCAGTAGCATTTGTTAAAAAGATTATCCACACATAACTGGGTTGACTTTGTATATTTGCAAAACATGATATGTGAACACAAATGTGAATCTATTTCTGGACTCTGTATTCATTTGACTTGATCTATCTTATGACCAGTACCACAAGCTCTCAGTCACTGTAGCTTTATAACAAGTCTGTCTAAAGCTTTCTTCTTTCTCAAAGTTACTTTGGCTAATGAATGTCCTTTCCATTCCATATAAATTTTATAATCGCCATTTGTACAGGCATAAGGTGTTAAATGGTCAATTAGGGAAACGAGCCAAATGGAAAGTAGCAAACCTTTATTCACTTACTGCAATAGTACAGGAAAGAAAGAGACAAAGGGGAAAAAAAGGATTTTTTTCCTTTTCTTCTTTTTAACTTTTATTTTAGGTTTGGGGGTATAAGCGAAGGTGTGTTGCATATATAAACGTATGTCATGGGAGTTTGTCGTACTTGTTATTACATCACACAGGATTAAGCTCAGTACCCAATAGTTATCTTTCCAGCTCCTCTCCCTCCTGTCACTCTCTACTGTCAAGTAGACCCCAATGTCTGCCCAATCTTTCTTTGTATTCATACGTTCTTATCATTTAGGTGTCATTTATAAATGAGAACATTCAATATTTGCATTTTTGTTTCTATGTTAGTTTGCTAAGGATAATAGTCTCCAGCTCATCCATGCTTCTGCAAAAGACGTGCTACTGTTGTTTTTTTATGGCTGCATAATATTCCATGGTGTATATGTACCACATTTTCTTTATCCAGTGTGGGCAGTTAAGTTGATTCCATGTCTTTGCTATTGTGGATATTGCTGCAATTAACATTCATGTGCATGTGTCTTTATGGGAAAATGCTTTATATTCTTCTCGTTATATACCCAGTAATGGGATTGCTGAGTTAAATGGTAGTTCTGCTTTTATCTCTTTGAGGATTTGTCATACTGCTTTCCACAATGGTTGAACTAATTTATACTCCCACCAACAGTATGTAAGGGTTCCCTTTTCTCTGCAACTTTGCCAGCATCTGTTGTTTCTTAGCTTTTTAATAATTGCCATGCTGCATGGCATGAGATGATATCTCATTGTGGTTTTGATTTGCATTTCTCTAATGATTAGTAATGTTAAGCTTTTTTTTTTTTCATGTTTGTTGGCCACATAAATGTCTTCTTTTAGGAAGTATCTGTTCATGTCTTTTGCCCACTTTTTAATGGGGTTGTTTGTTTTTCTCTTGTAAATTTGTCTATGTTCTTTATAGATGCTGGGTATTAGACCTCTGTCAGATGCACAGTTTGCAAAAATTTTCTCCTATCCTGTAGGTTGTCTGCTTACTCTGTTGATAGTTTCTTTTGCTGTGCCCAAACTCTTAAGTTTAATTAGATCCCATTTGTCAAATTTGCTTTTGTTGTGATTGTTTTTTATATCTTTGCCAAATCTTCGTCTGTTCCTAGGTCCTGGATGGGATTGCCTATGCTGTCTTCTGGGGTTTTTATAGTTTTCTGATTTACACTTAAGTCTTTAATCCATCTCGAGTTAATTTTTGTTTATGGTGTAAGGAAGGAGTCTAGCTTTATTTTTCTGCATATGGATAGCCAATTATCCCAGCACCATTTATTGAATAGGGAGTCTTTTCCCCATTGCTTGTTTTTGTCAGCTTTGTCAAACATCAGATGGTAGTAGATGTGTGGCCTTATTTCTAGGCTTTCTATTATGTTTCATTGGTCTATGTGTCTGTTTTATTTAACTGTACCATGCTGCTGATTGTTTCCCTAATGCTCCATTTTTTCCCAACAGAATGACACTGGACAAGACTCCATCAGATGACATGAAACCCAGGAGAGGGGAATAGAATCATCTCAGTGCTGAAAAGCCCTACATACAAGGATCCTGTTGTATTATTAATCCAGGAAGAGGGCAGGTGAGGGAGAGGAAGAAGGGCTAGGAGTGGAAAAGTACTGACTAGGAGTGGAGGAAAAAAGTGCCTTAGTCAAGTCTACCATTATGCCTCAACAAGACTTCTTCTGAGGTTCTTGAAAAGGCTTCAGCCAAAGATCCACAACAAGGAGACCTGCAACAGGAATCTCCTAGGCTAAGAATGTAGACATCCATATGAGCATGGCTGTACTAGTGGATGCCTTAGTGCTTGACTGTAACTCTCTCCAGAAAACTAAAATGCAGTGACTGTGCACCAAGTCTGATGAGGAGGGCAACTTTCCCTATGAAGCCTACCAGTAAAGTCTTTGCAATTGCCTAATTACAAAGATCAGGTTTAAAGAATTGCACATAGGATTCTGCCCCAGAATCAGACTCTTCAACTCCACCATTTGATTCTTCAGGGCCTGAGCCTGAAGCATAGGCTACCTCATAGGAATCAAAACAGTTCGATTTAAGGGGCTATGATTAATTACACTAGTGAATTTGTCTCAGACAACAGTTAATGACCAGAATGATGACTAAACTTTAAGTAGGGTAATCAGATATGCCATGGAAGAATGAATATAGCCATATATTCCATATAGTCATTATTAAGTCAGAAAAAGATGTCCCAAAGTCCAATAGAATCTATTCTAGAGACTCAAAGACCAATTGATATGCTTTGGCTCTGTGTCCCCACCAAAATCTCATCTTGAATTATATTTCTATACTCTCATGTATTATGGGAGGGATCTGGTGGGAGATAACTAATCACGGAGGCAGTGCCCCATACTGTTGTCATCATGAGTGAATAAGTCTCACAAGGTCTGATGGTTTTATCAGGAGTTTCTGCTTTTGCATCATCCTATTCTCTTTTTGTAAACAGGCTAATACACCAATCATCTTATGTTTTTGTATGATTATTTTTAAAATCTGGCCTGAGGCGTTAATCAGTCACAGCACAGCTCTGGCCAGTAAGTTAAAGCTACCCTAAATGCTTTCTATGATTGATGCTGTGTCATGATGGTCAGGGTACAAACATAAAGTACAATCCCAGCGGGCATACATGGTGCCACTGTAAATAAATAGTTTACACTGTTAGGGCATCCTGATCAGGATATACATTATTTAGTCAGTCAGGTTAATAGCACCCCCATGATGTTTTGCACCATGGGGTTTTTTGTCCACTCAGAAGAATTTAATTTAGTCTTTGCTTTCAAAAGGACTAACTGAGACAGTCAGATGTGAACAGTTTTATTTGTTCATGACATTAGTTTATCAGCCTCAGGAGTGTGAATGAAATCTGGAAGTGTTCGCCGTGGAAAATCCAGGAGCTGAGGTCACCCCCTGCTGTCTCATAATCAGCATTACCAGGTGTGATCCTAGTCTTAGCAGTCACTTTGAACTCCATGTGTTCACAGCAGTTTGGAAAAGTAGTGCAGGGAGGTGGGGGTGGTGGTGGTGTGTGTGTGTGTGTCTGTGTATGTGTATATGTATCTTTCCCCAGAATGCACAGAAAACTGTCAGAAGCTGATCTGGAAAATAAAGATCGTTAATGTGCTGGCCTGACCCTACCTCTCACCCCATCACACACATCTCCCCAGGTGTCAGCTGGGCTTTGTTTGTTTGTTTGCACACTGCCACTTTGATTCTTCATTCAACAATAAAAAATTCTAACTTTATTAATTTTCTGCTATTCTCACCAGACATTTTATTCAAAAGAGTTACATGCAAGATGTAAAATAAAAGCAGTTTAACACAGATAGTTTTTATACAGTATATCCAGAAAGACACAATATGTTTAAGAATTGGTCAAGACAAAATTCCAATAAATTTAAAATGGGTTTGCATAACCTCTTTCAGTCCTTCCTGTTTAGATTCATTCTGGTCTGCTACCAATTTGAGCCTTCATAAAAGGGTGGAAGAGAATGAAAGGTCATGGTAGGGTCAGACATGCAGAATTACATATCAATAATTATAAAAAAAAGGTATAACATTGAAAAGGGGGTGGCAGCATGGTCAAATATAAGTAGCAAATGAGAAGTGCCTTTTTTAGGGAATTGCTGCAATGAGACCCCACATTGCTTCCCCACGATGGGCAGCCAGGCTGGTTTTCTTGTTTCCTCCCAATTGTCACTTAAGCCTATCATTTAATTGTAAATTGAAAGGTTAACCATCCCTGCAACTTGGGATTGTTATAGAACATGGGGATTGTATCGTGGGATCCATAAGCTCAGTGATATGTAGCTTTGGCTGCAAGTACAGGGCTACTAACAGATGCATTGTGCCAAGGAAGCATAAACAGAAAACAAATATGGATTTGCCAGGCCTGGATAGTGTGACTTGAGTTAATGGAAAACACCGGAATCCAAAAAAGTGTTGATTCAGTGGAATACTGTAGATGGGATGGGAAGCCTGAAGTGATCTATTTGCCAAGAAGTCCCTTGCTCACTGGCTCAAGAGATATATCCCTTCGACCAGGATGTGGCAGGTAGGGCAGTTTTATTTTGTTGGTGTTGATATGGTTTGGCTACTTGTCCCCTCCAAACTTCTTGTTAAAATATGATTCCCAGTGTTGTAGGTGAGGCCTGGTAGGAGGTGTTTAGGTCATTAAAGAGGATTCCTCATGAATGGCTTCGTACACTCCCCACCATAATGAGTTCACATGAGATTTGATTTTGTAAAAAGAGCCTGGCATCTACACCCCTCTTGCTGTCTCACACCATGTGACATACCGGCTTCCCCTTCACCTTCTGCCATGATTGTACGCTTTCTGTGGCCCTCACCAGAAGCAGATGTTGGCACCATGCTTCCTGAATGCCCTGCAGAACCGCGAGCCATTAAAACCTTTTGGTTTCTGAGAAACAGAAAACAAACAAACAAAACACCCCACAATTTTTCTTTATAAATTACCCAATCTCTGGCAGATAGAGATTCCCTCTCAAAAAAAAAAAAAAAAAAAATCTACAGGCTGGGGGAGAAAAGATGTACAAATAATATAAGTAACAAAGTTTCTATATTAATAATTCATAAAGAACTTTTTAAACTCATAAATAGAATCCATACAAAATTAAAAATCAATAGCCAAATGCAAAAAAATTACAGCTACATCATAACATTATATAAATTTTTGTGTGTAAATATAACCACAGAAACATTTTAAACATCATTTTAAACATTTTCCATATCATTTTAAATAATGCAGTTAAAACCACAATGAGATACGATTATACAACTGCTACAATAGCTCAGTTAAAAAATATATGACAGTGTTGCAAGTATTGTCAAGGCTACTATGAAACTTGAGCTCACACACTCCTTGTAGGAATGTAACATGGCAACCACTTTAGAAATCACTTTGGCAGACTGTTTAAAAATTACATGCATCTAGTTTATAGCCTAGCTATTTCATTCCTAGATATGTGCACAAGACAAATAAAAGCGTGTATCCATGCAAGGACTTGTATATGACTGTTTATAACTGATTTATTGTGATAATCAAAATATGAAAACAAACAAATGTCCACACACATGAATGTATGAACAAATTGTAGCATCTCCATACAGTGGAATTCATCTCAGCAATGTAAATGAAAAGTGTTGTTAGTACCTGTACCCACATTTTTAAGATAACTCTTTAAATAATCATATTGAGTGAAATGCACCATATAAAAGAGTATATATTGAAAGATTCCACTTCTGTAAAGTTGTAAAAAACAAACAAACTAATTTATGATGACAGAAATTTGAGCATGTGCATAGGTTCTCATAATTAGGACACGAACATCGTTGGCAGGAGTAGAGGAGACCTCATTTGATTTACACAAATGTTCAACAATCGTGTGAAAGAAACAATTGTAAAAATTTCAAGACTATATTTAGATAAACTATTTTTTATTCAAAATAAATTTCTTTGAGAAAGACATAATTTCAGAAACAGTGGCATCGTCATTAGATATTAACAAATAAAAGAAAAATGACTACTGTTTATTCCCTGTCATATTTTCTCTGAGTTCTAATTTTATGATTTATGACAGCATTTGGGTTTCCTTTGTTTTTCAAATTTTCACTTTATTTGGAGTGGGGTGAATAAGAAGCTGAAATGTTAAAAACAGTTCAAAACAATAGTAAATAATGACACTTATACATTCCAAAGAACATGGAATTATTACTATTCTTAAATGACACACTCTTATAAAAGGTTTTCCTGTTTTCACAGACAAGCCAATATGAGCAATTTATTGTTATGAAATCATGTGTTTGTAACGTTTGAATGCTGAAATTTGTAAATGATATTTCTGTTTACTCCAATAACCTGCTATAGATCAAATTTGTCTCCTTCAGAGGTCCTTAAGAAGGACTAGAGAAAGCCTTCAAAACATAAAATCATAATAAATAAATTAGTTGTACTTAGCAGGTTTAAGTGTTTTATGTTCCATTTGTAGTCATACATAAAAACATAATATGGAAGACCTTTCACATTTTGTAGGTCTTTTGTATAATACAAAGTCAACTTAATTCCAATCTTTAAAGCACATTGAATTTGAATTTTAACTTTTTATTCATTTTCTTTTGAAAACAAAGTTTAAAAAATTTTTTGAATTCTTTTTGGAATAGGTTAACACAATTTATGCTTTCTGTTCCTGTTTTTCTTAAAGCTCTCCCCACCCCTTAACACAGGCTTCCAAACATTATCTTTCTAAAGATAATTCTAAGAAACATTATGATTGAGTATCTGAAACATAGCAATATTCACCTTACAATGTGATAATATTTTTGTAGGCATAATAAACCATATTTAATTTTAAAACTAAATAGAAAATTAAGAATTATTCAGAAATAAGAATAATCATTATGCAATTGCTATCATTAAGCATGGTAGCAATTAGAATTAGATAGGGGAAAGAATTCAGTCTATGTTGGATAATTGAGGAGGTTAATACTCGTGATTATGGTTGTCAAACTTAAGAGCAGGGTATATTTTTCACAAAGCGTCCTCTGAGGAGTTAAGTACCAGAAGAACTCTGGGCTGATAATTAGAAGTGAATATACCAAGGTGTCAAGTACTCACTCATACCCATTAATCAGGTGTCACATGAGCAGGGCAATAAAACTGCATTTACATAGAAATTCATCAGTTGGTTGTTAATTACATCATTGTTTAAAAATACAAAATTACTGCATATTTTCCAGTGGATTACCATTAAAACTTTATGTTTTTTGATATTGAAAGAGCAGTTGTATACTGTATTGGAATTTAATAATTCTTTCTCTGTTATGAGACCACTTAGTTATCTATAGCCATTCTCAAGAGCAGAGATATCCCCAGCCCTGGCTTCAAATTGGGGCTTGTAAACCAAAAATGAAATTCTTAACTTCCCTGATTCCCTAAAGGTCTGATAAGAGACATTTACCATCTACTATCTCTGAAGCCTACTACTTAGAGGCTTCATCTATGTAACAAGAACCTTGGCTTTCACAAACCCGTTTATCCTAAATCTAGCATTTCTTTATGCTGCCTTCAACTATTCAAGCAAAGTTTAACTCTTTCAACCAATTGCCAGTTAGAAAATCTTTGAATCTACCTATGACCTGCAAGACCCTACTCTCCACCCTTCAAGGTGTCTCATCTTTCCAGGCAGAACCGATATTATTGCTTTATGTATTTGCCTGTAACTTCTGACTCCCTGAAATGTATAAAACCAAGCTGTAACCCAGCCACCTTGGGCACATGTTCTCAGGACCTCCTGAGGCTGTTTCATGGGTCACACTCATATTTGGTGCAGAATAAACCTCTTCAAACATTGTAGAGAGTTTGACTTTTCTCATCAACAGGCTTAAAGCTAAACCCCCCATTTCTCATAGGAACCAATTTCTTAAACTCCACTATACAGTTTTATTGCCTGAATTTCTATAGCCCTTCAGTTTTAGCTCTACTCAGTGTTTTGTTTTATTGTTGTATTTCTGGTTAACAAATATGACTATCTTGTATCTGAACTTTAATTCTATTTTCTTTTCTCTTGCTTACATCTATTTTTCTGTGTATCTGTTGAAGTCAGTGTCATTCAAAGTTGACTCTCTACATTTCTTGATCTAGAAATTGCAAATACTTCTCATCTTCCTGTAAAGAAAAATTTCAGTTCTCAGGGACACATGTACAGTATGTTTTTGTTGAGTGGAACATATTTAGAAGAAGCAGAAAGCAATGCTGCTTAATTTTGAACTTGTGAGGAAAGATCTTAAAGCACACATAACACAATGAAGTATACTACTTTGTTACATAAAGAAAACTACTGATATATTTTATTAAATATATTTTCCTTTGAAAAGAGTTAAAAATTTTATATTTATATTTCTGTAGATATATATATATATATATATATGTAGATACAGAGATATAAATACCTGTAGAGACAATAATTATAACATGAATAGATAAGTTAAAATCTGGAAGAAGGTTTTTAAATGTATAAATATTTAAAAGGATAGATATTTAAAATACATAAATAATATTTGAAATAAATAAAATAGAAGAACCAATAGAAAATAATGATCAGAATGTTTGATTGTTGACTTTAAGAAGAATAAACTGAAATCGCCAATAAACTGTATAAAAATATTTTCAACTTTTTAATACATTCAAATTAAAAGAAGGTAGCATATCACACCTATCAGATGTCATATACATCAGTGGTGATATTATTATACATGTTGGTCCAGATATGGAGCAAAAAGAACTATGCTATTCTAGTGAAGAGCAAATTTGTCAAATACTTTTCAGGCTTTTCAGTGTCTGACTTGAAGATTATTTTCAAATGCTATATAAATCTAACTTTTGTTCATATTGTAAATGCCTTATAGAAATTCCTGTGTACAATGGAACTTCCATAAAAATATTTATTGGAGTATTGTATGTCATATGAAAATGTTTAAACAATCTAAAATTTCGTGAAGAGTACAATTAAATAAAAGCTTATTTACAGGATGAGATTTTTATAGAAAAAACTGAAACTACATATATCAACACGTATAAATCTCTTAAAAAATCAAAACAAGTATATTACAGAATATTCATACATGTTGATGCTGTTTTATATATATTCATATATGTTGATACCATTTATAAACAATTAAAAACCTGTTCATGGGTGAATATATTCTAAAAGCATGCAAAAGAATGATATATGCTGATTTAATGGCAGTGGTTATCTCTGAAATGGAGTGAGGAGAATGTAATCAAGGAGATTATCATAGTGATCTCAAGTCCATATGTAGCATTTTATTTTTCATAAAAACAAGAACAAATATGACACAACATTAAGACTTTTTAAAGTTTGATTATCTGTAAATAACTATTGATTGTATTTACTTGTATGTTTATATACTTTAATGTTCACTATTATTTTAAATTTATAATACATGCAATAATTATAAAGTCATATATTTAGTATTTAAAATACATTTGTCTTGCAGAACCTTGAGTAATCACTAAGTTTAAATTTTTTTATTATACTTCAATTTCTGGGATACATGTGCAGAACGTGCAGGTTTATTACATAAATATACATGTGCCATGGTGGTTTGCTGTGCCCATCAACCTGTAATCTACATTAAGTGTTTCTCCTAATGCTATTCCTCCCCTAGCCCCCATCCCCTGACAGGCTCCAGTGTGAGATGTTCCACTTCCTGTGCCCATATGTTCTCATTGTTGAACTCCCACTTATGAATGAGAACATGCTGTGTTTGGTTTTCTGTTCCTGTGTTAGTTTGCTAAGAATGATGGTTTCCAGCTTCATCCATGTCCCTGCAAAGGAAATGAACTCATTATTTTTTATGGCTGTATAGTATTCCATTGTGTATATGTGCCACATTTTCTTTATCAAGTCTGTCATTGATGGGCATTTGGGTTGATTCCAAGTCTTTGTTATTCTGAATAGTGTTGCAATAAACATACATGTGCATGTGTCTTTATAGTAGAATGATTTATAATCCTGCTGGGACAAATGGTATTTCTACTTCGAGATCCTTGAGGAATCGCCATAGTGTCTTCCACAATGATTGAACTAATTTACACTCCCACCAACAGTGTAAAAGCATTCCTATTTCTCCACATCCTCTCTAGCATCTGTTGTTCCCTGACTTTTTATTGATTGCCATTCTAACTGGCATGAGATGGTATCTCATTGTGGTTTTGATTTGCATTTCTCCCAGTGATGATGAGCTTTTTTTCATACCTTTCTTGGCCTCATAAATGTCGTATTTCGAAAATTGTCTATTCATATCCTTTTCCCACGTTTTGATGGGGTTGCTTCTTTTTTTTTTTCTTGTAAATTTGTTTAAGTTCCTTGTAGATTCTGGCTATTAGTCCTTTATCAGATAGATATATTGCAAACATTTTCTCCCATTCTGTAGGTTGCCTCTTCACTCTGATGATAGTTTCTTTTGCTCTGCAGAAGCTCTTTAGTTTAATTAGATCCCATTTGTCAATGTTGGCTTTTGTTGCAATTGCTTTTGATGTTTTAGTCATGAAGTCTTTGCCCATGCCTATATCCTGAATGGATTTGTTTCAGTTTTCTTCTCAGGTATCTATGGTTTTTGGTCTTATATTTAAGCCTTTAATTCATCTTTAGTTAATTTTTGTATAAGGTGTAAGGAAGGGGTCCAGTTTCAGTTTTCTGCATATGGCTAACCAGTTTTCTTAGCACCATTTATCAAATAGGGAATTCTTTCCTCATTGTTTGTTTTTGTCAGGTTTGTCAAAGATCAGATGGTTGTAGATGGGTAGTGTTATTTCTGAGGCCTCTGTTCTATTCCATTCGTGTACATATCTGTTTTGGTACCAGAACCGTGCTGTTTTGGTTACCATAGCCTGGTCGTATAGTTTGAAGTCAGGTAGCATGATGCCTCCAGCTTTGTTCTTTTTGCTTAGAATTGTCTTGGCTATACAGGCTCTTTTTTGGTTCCATATTAAATTTGAAGTAGTTTTTTTCTAGTTCTATGAAGAAAGTCAATGGTAGCTTAATGGGAATAGCATTGAATCTATCAATTACTTTGGGCAGTATGGCCATTTTCAGTATATTGATTCTTCCTGTCTATGAGCATGGAATGTTTTTCCATTTGTTTGTGTCCTCTCTTATTTCCTTGAGCAGTGGTTTGTAGCTCTCCTTGAAGAGGTCCTTCACATCCCTTGTAAGTTGTATTCCTAGGTATTTTATTTTCTTTGTAGCAATTGTGAATGGGAGTTCATTCATGATTTGGCTCTCTGTTTGTCTATTATTGGTGTATGGGAATGCTTGTGATTTTTGCTCAATGATTTTGTATCCTGAGACTTTGCTGAAGTTGCTTATCAGCTTTAGGAGAGTTTGGGCTGAGACAATGGGGTATTCTAAATATATAATCTTGTCATCTGCAAACAGAGACAATTTGACTTCCTCTCTTCCTATTTAAATAACTTTCTTTCTTTCTCTTGCCTGATTGCCCTGGTCAGAACTTTTAATATTATTTTAAAAAGGAGTGGTGAGAGAGGCCATCCTTGTCTTGTGCTGGTTTTCAAAGGGAATGCTTTCATCTTTTGTCCATCCAGTGTGATATTGATATTGACTGTGGATTTACCATAAATAGCTCTTATCATTTTGAGATGCACTCCATCAATACCTAGTTTATTGAATGTTTTTAGCATGAATGGGTGTTGAATTTTATCAAAGACTTTTTCTACATCTATTGAGTTAATCATGTGGTTTTTGTCATTGGTTCAGTATACGTTATGGATTATGTATATTGATTTGCATATGTTGAACCAACCTTGCATCCCAGGGATGAAGCCAACTTGATTGTGACAGATAAGCTTTATAATGTGCTGCTGGATTTGGTTTGCCAGTATTTTATTGATAATTTTTGCATCAATGTTCATCAGACATATTGGCCTGAAATTTTCTTTGTTGTGTCACTGCCAGATTTTGGTATCAGGATGATGCTGGCCTCATAAAATGAGTTAGGGAGAAGTCCCTCTTTTTCTATGATATGAAATAGTTTAAGAAGGAATGGTGCCAGCTATTCGTTGTACCTCTGGTAGAATTCAGCTATGAATCTTTCTGGTTCTGGGTTTGTTTTTGGTTGGCAGGCTATTAATTAATGCCTCAATTTCAGAAATTGTTATTGATTTATTCATGGATTCTCCTTCTTCCTGGTTTATTCTTAGGAGAGTGTATGTGTCCAGGAATTTATCCATTTCTTCTAGATTTTCTAATTTATTTGCATAGAGGTGGTTATAATATTCTCTGATGGAAGTTTGTATTTCTGTGGGATCAGTGGTGATATTCCCTTCATAATTTTTTATTTGTCTATTTGATTATTCTCTCTTTTTGTCTTTATTTGTTTAGCTAGCGGCCTAGCTATCTTGCTGATCTTTTCACAAAAAAACATCTCCTGAATTCACTGAGTTTTTGGAAGGGCTTTTTTGTGTCTCTATCTCCTTCAATTCTGCTCTGATCTTAGTTATTTCTTGTCTTCTGCTAGCTTTTGAATTTGTTTATTTTTGCTTCACTAGTTCTTCTAATTATAATGTTAGGGCGTCAATTTTAGATCTTTCCCACTTTCTCAGGTGGGCATTTAGTGCTATAAATTTTTCTGCAAACACTGCTTTAGCATCTCTAGTACCCGGAGATTCTGGTACATTGTGTTTTTGTTGTCATTAGTTTCAAAAAACTTATTTATTTCTGCCTTAATTTTATTATTTACCCAGTAGTCAATCAGAAGCAGGTTTTCCAGTTTCTGTGTAGTTGTACAGTTTTCAATGAGTTTCTTAGTCCTGAGTTGTAGTTTGATTGCACTGTGGTCTGGGGGACTGTTTGTTATGATTTCTGTTCTTTTGCATTTGCTGAGGAGTGTTTTACTTCTAATTATGTGGTCAATTTTACAGTAAGTGCTATGTGATACTGAGAAGATGTATATTCTGTTGATTTAGGAAGGAGGGTTCTGTGGATACCTATTAGGTTTGCTTGGTCCAGAACTGAGTTCAAGTCCTGAATATCCTTATTAATTATCTGTCTCATTGTTCTGTCTAATATTGACAGTGGGGTGTTAAAGTGTCTTACTATTATTTTGTGGGAGTCTAAATCTCTTTGTAGGTCTCTAAGAACTTGTTTTGTGTATCTGGATGCTCCTATATTGGGCACATATATATTTAGGATATTTAGCTCTTCTTGTTGCATTGATCCCTTTACTCCTATGTAATGCCCTTCTTTGTCTTTTTTGATCTTTGTTGGTTTAGAGTCTGTTTTATCAGAGAGTAGGATGGCAAACCCAACTTTATTTTTGCTTTTCATTTTCTTGGTAAATACTCCGCCATCCCTTTATTTTGAGGCTATGTGTGTCTTTGCATGTGAGATGAGTCTCCTGAATACAGACCAATGGGTCTTGACTCTATCCAATTTGCTAGTCTGTGTCTTTTAATTGGGGAGTTTAGCCCATTTACATTTAAGGTTAATATTGTTATGTGTTAATTTGATTTTGTCATTATAATGTTAGCTGGTTATTTTGCCCATTAGTTGATGCAGTTTCTTCATAATGTCAATGAACTTTACATTTTGGTATGTTTTTACAGTGGCTGGTACCACTTTTTCCTTTCCATATTTAGTGCTTCCTTCAGGAGCTCTTGTAAGGCAGGCCTGGTGGTGACAAAATCTCTCAGCATTTGCTGGTCTGTAAAGTATTTTATTTCTCCTTCACTTATGGAGCTTAGTTTGCCTGGATATGAAATTCTGGGTTGAAAATTCTTTTCTGACTTGTAGGATTTCTGCAACGAGTTCAGTTGTTAGTGTGATGGGCTTTCCTTTATGGGTAGCCCAACTTTTTTCTCTGGCTGCCCTTAACATTTTTTCCTTCATTTCAACCTTGATGAATATGACAATTATGTCTTGGGGTTGCTCTTCTCGAGAACTATTTTTGTCATGTTCTCTGTTTTTCCTGAATTCGAATGTTGGCCTGCCTTGGTAGGTTGGGGAAGTTCCCCTAGATAGTATCCTGCAGAGTCTTTTTCAACATGGTTCCATTCTCCCCATCACTTTCAGGTACACCAATTAAATGTAGGTTTGGTATTTTCACATAATTCCATATTTCTTGGAGGTTTTGTTCATTCCTTTTCATCCTGTTTTTCTCTAATTTTGTCTTCACGCTTTATTTCATTCAGTTGATCTTCAATCTCTGATATCCTTTATTCCACTTGACTGATTTGACTATTGATACTTGTGTATGCTTCATGAACTTCTTGTGCTGTGTTTTTCAGCTCCATCAGGTTACTTATCTTCTTCTCGAAACTGGTTATTCTAGTTAGCAGTTCCTGAACCTTTTATCAAGGCTCTTAACTTCCTTGCATTGGATTAGTGGATGTTCCTTTAGCCTGGAGGAGCTGGTTATTACTCAGTTTCTGAAGCCTACTTCTGTCAATTAGTCAAATTCATTCTCTGCCCAGTTTTGTGCCCTTGCTAGCAAGAAGTTGTGATTCTTTGGAGGAGAAGAGACATTCTGGTTTTTGGAATTTTCAGCATTTTTGCTCTGTTTTTTGTTCTCATCTTTGTGGATTTATCTACCTTTGATCTTTGATGCTAATGGTCTTTGGATGGGGTTTTTGCTTGGGTGTCCTTTTTGTTGATGTTGATGATATTACTTTCTGTTTCTTAGTTTTCCATCTAATAGTCAGGCTCCTCTTCTGCAGGTCTGCTGGCATTTTCTAGAGGTCCACTCCAGATCCTGTTTTCCTAGGTATCACCAGCGTAGGCTGCAGAACAGCAAAGATTGCTGCCTGCTCCTTTCTCTGGAAGCTTTGCCCCAGAGGGACACCCACCAGATGCCAACCAGAGCTCTACTGTATGAGGTATCTGTTGACCCCTGCTGGGAGGTATCTACTTGTCAGGAGTCATGGGGATCAGGGACCCACTTGAGGAGGCAGTCTGTCCCTTAGCAGAGCTTGAGCACTGTGCTGGGAGATCTGCTGCTCTCTTCAGAGCTGGCAGGCAAGAATGTTTAAGTCTGGTGAATCTGTGCCAACAGCCACCCCTTCCCTCAGGTGCTCTGTCCCAGGGAGATGAGAGTTTTATCTGTAAGCCCCTGACTGGACTGCACCTTTCTTTCAGAGATGCCCTGCCCAGAGAAATGGAATCTAGAGAGGCAGAGGGGGTACAACAGCTTTGCTGTGCTGTGGTGGGTTCCACCTAGTCCAAATTTCCTGGCAGCTTTGTTTACACTGTGATGGGAAAACCACCTACTCAAGCCTCAGTAATGGAGGAGGCCCCAGATCAACCATGGACTGGTGTGCTGTCAGCATGAATTTCAAGCCAGTGGATCTTAGCTTGTTCAGTTCCATGAGGGTGGGATCCACTGAGCAAGATCACTCAGCTCCCTGGCTTCAGCCCCCTTTCCAGGGCAGTAAACTGTTCTGTCTTGCTGGAATTCCAGGCACCACTAGGGGAAAAAACAAACAAACAAACATGAACAACAACAACAAAAAAAACCTCCTGTAGCTAGTTCAATGTCTGCCCAAACGGCCGCCCAGTTTTGTGCTTGAAACCCAGGGCCCCAGTGATATGTAGGCACCCAAGAGAATCTCCTAGTCTGAGGTTGTGAAAACCATGGGAAAAGCATAGTATTTGGGCCAGATAGCACCATCTATCATGGCTTCTCTTGGTTAGGGGAGGGAGTTCCCTGACCTCTTGAGCTTCCTGGGTGAGGCGATGCCCTACCCTACTTCTACTCGCCCTCTGCAGGCTGCACCCACTGCCTAACCGGTCCCAATGAGATGAATCGGTTATCTCAGCTGGAAATGCAAAAATCACCCACCTTCTGCATTGATCTCGCTGGGAGCTGCAGATCAGAGCAGTTTCCATTTGGTCATCTTGCCCAGGCGCCAAGTTTCTGTTTTTGAAGTACTGAGAATGTTAGTCAGCAACATATAACAATTAATTAAAATTCCATAATAGAAAGAAAAAAGCTTGAAATCTGATTGCTCTGTCATCAAATACTAACTCTACATTTAACTTATTTAGGACATTCATGACATGAACATTCATAAGGATGCCCATTTATAAGTAAGCCACTTTAAAAAATTTATTTGTATTTTTATTTTTCCGAGACAGAGTCTAGCTCCCTCACCCAGATTACAGTGTGGTTGGCGTGATTATGACTCACTACAGCCTTAATCACAGGGGCTTAAGTGATCCTCCCACCTCAGTCCCCCCACCCCAAGTGGGTGGAAATGCAGGCAAGCACCACCATGCTCAGCCAATTTTTCAATTTACGGTGGAGACAGGATCTTACTCTGTTGCCAAGGTTGGTCATGAACTCTTGGCTTCAAGCAATGCTCCCTCTTTGGCCTCTCACAGTGCTGCTATTACAGATGTAAACTACCAGGCCAGTCAGATTTTTAGACTAAGCTCTTTTTGTGTTGTTTTGTTTTAGGGGTAGATAGACTCTTGCTCTGTTGCTCAGGTTGGAGTGCAGTGGCCCAATCTTACCTTACTACAACCTCGAACTCCTGGGCTCAAGTGATCCTCCTAACTTAGCCTCCTGAGTAGCTGGGACTACAGGCATGTGTCATTATGCCAGAATAAAGGCACATTAAAAAAAATGTCTTCAGTAGAGTCCCCATAATGCTAATAAATCAAGGATGAGAAGATAACAGAATATTGTCAATGAAAGATCAGAGATTTCAGGATTAAGATGTTTGTCTATGCAAGATCTTTGTATCAGGGATGGATGCATGTTTTGGGTCATTTCTTAACAGTCTCATTCATTTAAAAATATATACTAAGTGCTATTATACCTTTATGGACTTTGGTAGGCAAGATATATTGGAGAAATATTATTCTTTATTTATAATGTAGGATTAATCTATCATATGTGTACAAGTAAAATTAACAAAGCAGCAATAAAGTGATAGAGAAAACATTTGTTTTAATAGTCAATGAGCTAGCTGAATTAGGGATCTTGATTCTCTATACCAGCCCTGATTGTTTCACAGAACATAAGTGAGAAGGAATTAGCATTACAGTTTTTAAGACATTGTATTTTTGTGACTTTTCTTTTTTTATTATTATTATTATTATTATACTTTAAGTTCTAGGGTACATGTGCATAACGTGCAGGTTTATTACATATGTATACTTGTGCCATGTTGGTGTGCTGCACCCATCAACTCGTCAGCACCCATCAACTCGTCATTTACATCAGGTATAACTCCCAATGCAATCCCTCCCCCCTCCCCCCTCCCCATGATAGGCCCTGGTGTGTGATGTTCCCCTTCCTGAGTCCAAGTGATCTCATTGTTCAGTTCCCACCTATGAGTGAGAACATGAGGTGTTTGGTTTTCTGTTCTTGTGATAGTTTGCTAAGAATGATGGTTTCCAGCTGCATCCATGTCCGTGTGTTAACCTCAATTCTACCTAATAAAGTATTTGGATTCATGCAGTGAAATGCTATCATGAAATAGCCCAAAAAAGGCATTTTTTTAATCAGTTGAAAAAGAAACAGCAAATACAAAGATGCTATAAATTAGAAAGCTGTAACTTCTAGTAGTCTACGATAATATTTGACAATATTATCACCTACTTTACTTTGAAAAGCATACCACATGCAAACTGAGCTTCAGTTTGGGGCGCTGTTGAAGGTCAGAATTTTGGCATATAAGGCCACCTCCTGTTTCTTTTAATAAAGCCTAATTGAATTCCTCATTAACAAGCTGAAATGAATGTGAGTTTATTTCTGCCAAGAAAACATTTTTCTTTCTAGTTCTCCACATCTAAATTATCTGATGATCTTTTCATTTGAGTCTTCATAAGATTAAAAAAGCTAATTATTTCTGTATTTCAAACTGAATATCTTCTATGATGTGGCTTTAAAAATTAAACCTCATCAAAAGATCAGCCAATGGATGCAAAACTTTCTCAAAAATGTCAGAATAAATGCTTTCTGTTAGACACTATGGAACGCTTCAGAGAATAAGATCAGATTAACAATCTCATTTATAACTAAAGTTCTTTAAAGAAAAGTTCTCAATATAGCCTCCATTAAACTGATAGAAGAAAGATGAGATCACAGAATGCTATAAATGTAAGATCAGAATTTTTGAAATTAAGATATATATCTACACGTGGTCTTTGGCTATGTCAGAGGTGAATACAAGTTTTGCGGGGAGTCAAATGTATGCAGTACATAGCTAATAGGCCATTGAAAAGAATAATACAAAATTATGAATACAAAATTAGGTTCAGAGTCTTGGATGGAGCCCATGGAAGTGAGGGATCTTGACACTTAAACTTCACGGTAAGCTTCATGGTAAAGTTTTTCCTTGAAACAGTTAATTTTGCATGGAGTTGGCTATAAGTAAATAAGTAAACAGTGCATCTCAAATAATTATTGACCATAGGCCACAACAACCTGTGATAGTGTGAAAATAAAGCCAAAATCTGTACAGCTAAAGGACACTTTGAAGTACTTCAGAGGATAATGGATAAAGAGTACATTAAAATTTCCCACTATAACTGTAGACTTGCTTCCTTTTCACCATTAGTTACTCTAATTTTGTATTTATATATTGTAAGATTACCATATTAGGGCCACGCAAATTTATATTTTTACCTTTTAATTGCATTAGCTTTTTGCTTCATGACAATGTTATTTTTATACATGTTCTCTTTTAAGTATTGCTTTGTCTTTGTCTCTTCTTATTCTGGGATTCTAATTACACATTTCTTAAAGCCCCTCATTGTATCCTCATGTCTTTTACAGTCTCTTTTACATATTTTTTTTGTTTCTTTACATTTTATTTTACATAATCTCTTCTTTCTCTAGTGAACTAATTATTCAGATGTATTGGAATCTTTAGTAAGTTAATTTACTAAATTTTTTATTTTTTTCAATATTGTGTTGCTGTTTTGGAGATAGTTTTTGTTTAGTTCTTTGCTTGTACTTTCTACTTTTTTGCTAAATTTGTATATTTTGGGAAACATACAAGTATACTTATTTTAACAACTGATTCTAATAACTTCATGTCTGAATTTCTTGTGTCTCTGATTCTATTTTTTTCTTAAATTTCAATCATCTGATATTGACTCCCTGTGGTTGTATTTATTTTTATTTGTATGCTGAAACTTATATACAATTAATTGTAGAAATAATGTCTCAGCCTTTTAATGAAAGTGTTTTCTTTATGCCATGAGTTGTGTTTATTGCGGCCTGCAGTCCCTGATTGGGCTGGTCTATATTCAACTTATCTTTCTTACACAATGTAGCCCTCTGCATCCAATCAAAAGTATTTTACCCTCTGATTCTGTCCCCTGATCATAGGTAATTCAAACCACCCTTCCTACTGACAAAGACTAAAAACGGTGGAAAATAACTAGAAAACATCAAGACAGCTATTGAGGGAATGAATAATAATGTGATCAGTATTTAGAATTAAGAAAACACATTTAAAAAGACAATGAAGTGTTTTTATGGAGTTTGGGCCACTTTTCTCTAAGGATTCGATTCTACATGGCACGGCAAAACTGAGGAGCTGAATAGTATTTTTACGATTTACTCATAATTTAAAATATTTTAATTTAACTCCGTATTACTGTGTGAGCAAGTAAAGAAACATAATCCATTTTAAGAATAAGTCTGCAGGTGACAATTTTATTGCCTTTTCCTAACACATAAAGACAGGAAACAACAGTAACCATATTAAGACCATATGTCAGCAAGAAGGACATGAGCTCATAATAATGAGGCCACTTTCATATGAAATCTTAACATCCAAATTGTCATTCTGGTATTTATCCTTGAAGTAGACAGACCACTGTCTAACATATACTCTTTTACAAACACAAGGGCAAAGAAGTAGCACGCATATTCCAATTTGTTGTTTTTTTATTCAAGATGTCTCAGATAAGATAGTGAGAAAGATTTGCTGCATTAAATTATTCTGCTTTTGCTCTTTGGTATGTGTGTTTTAGCACTGAATCCTGGCAATAGTGATTACAAAGGAACTTTATTCTGTTTGAAAAAATGTTTATTAAACTGTTGATTTTTATTACAGTAAATCTGCTTTCTTGATCCCAAGCTATTAAGCTCTGATTTATCTTTCACCCTTTAAGCAATAACACTTATTTGAAACACCATTTTCCTCCTTAGAGCTGAAATTAACTTTTATACCACAAAAGATGGTGATTTTTAAAAATTTTAGTGAAATTTTATTTCTAAGTGTACTTGATAGTAAACCACTCACATTAAACACTTAATGTCAGACAACATGTCTGCATAAACAAGCAGGTGAATACATGTTCCTTCTTTAACTGAGCTATATAAAGATGTGTCCTAATCATGGTACAAATATGTCACTGAACAATCAAAACCCTTTGGTATGTAGTTGACTTTAGGTATATATACAAGCATTTGCCTTCTAGTTCTGGACATGTGGTAATGAAACGGGAAATGTTCCCTTGTCCCTCTAGCAGAGCATGTAGTGGGGCTGTGGCTCCCTTCTTCAGTGCCCCGATGCTCACACCTCTAGGCGGAGCATACATATGGGCAGACTGTGGGGCTCTGACTCCATAGCATCGGCTAGGGATGAATGTTTACAACTGTAGCGCCAGTGGTCATGTGTTACAGTGTCTTCCTTCAGTTTAGCCATCCGTAGGTGGCTTGTGTTAGTTTAGTTAGACTCCCTTACTTATATCGCAAGGACAGAGGACTTTCTGTATCCCAGGGTTTCTTGCCTTGGTATACCAAAGAATCGGATCACACATGGGCTTGGAGAATGAGTGCAAGGTTCTACTGAGTGGTGGTAGCTCTCAGCAGATGGATGGAGAGTCAAGCCAGAAGAGGGATGGAGTGGAAGGTGGTTTTCCCCTGGAGTTGGGCTGCCCAGCAGCTGAGCTCTCCTCACACTACCCTGACCAACAACTCTGTGTCATTATTCCCGTCAGCCTGCCAGCATCTGCTGGTGTCTCGGTGTGTTCTTCCAGCATGCTCCTCTCAACATCCAGCTGCTCGTGTGTTCCTCTGCTGGTGTGTTCCTCTCGACGTCCAGCCACTTGTGTCTCTGTCTGCTAGAGTCTAAGGGTTTTTATAGGCACAGAATGGGGGTGTGACAGGCCAGGGTGGTCTTAGAAAATGCAACATTTGGGCACAAAAACAGGAGAGCCTGTCCTCACCTTGGTATGTGGGCACAGGCCCCAGGGTGGAGACCTCTCCAGGGACCCCACTCTTCTCCCAGCACTTCCCTACCCCTTCTAGTATCAGTAATATTGTTCCTTCCCACCCCCAAGAAGTTGGGTATTGCCATGTGGTGTTTATAGATGCTGAAGAATTTGATGGAATGACTACCGTCATTTCAGAGCAAAAACTTTCAAGGACATTACACTATGTGTTATAATGCTTTGCCCACCAAAATGATAGTATTAGGATGCATGGGGATGGCTTGCATCAGCCTAGATCTTTGAAGGACAATCACAGGCATTCTCCCCAAATCCATTGCAGTCATATCACATGGATAAGAAATAAACACTACTTATTTTAAGGCAGATATTTTAGAATTGTCATAACTGCAACTAATCTTGTCTATTTTGAATTATGTACTACCAAAGGCTTCCCATCTTCCACATCTAAAAGCATGTAGCTATAGATCTAGTTTATTTGGGAACTATAATTATATTCTTCAATGGCTTTCTTTCATCTGACCACAATTTTTTTTAAAGATGCATGAACACACAAAAGTCATATTTATGTATTTTAATCCAGCCTGAACAGTAATACTAATAGAATTTACTATAATGAAGACCATTGAAAAAGCAAAATAACAGTAGGTGAACAAGAGTTACTTTTGAATCGGAGAAAATGAAAGTTAGGTATGATTTTAGAATTATATATTTATAATAGCTTAAAGCTCAGACATACCACAGATATCAGCTTTTTTTTTCCTCTTAACTTCTTTATTTTGTAAATTGACACATTGGATCCATTGACTTTACTAAAGATAAATCAGCAGTGGGAGAGCTAGATCTAGAACTCTGTTTTCAGTATTGCCAAACCAGTGCCCTCTTCAGACAAAAAAGTGAAAGTCAGTTTAACTGCTTCTAACGTTTAACTGCTTGGTTTATTAGTGGGCCTTCATTTACTCAAAATATATGAGTAGATAAAAGAGAACTGAAATCATTTTCTGTAACTTTCTCACATTAGTTCCAAGTCATTCTAAATGACAAATGTTTTATGTGAGTAAAAAAGTAACTCCTGTCCAAATTTTACACCCGATGGAGGCCGAACAAAACCATTAACACCTAAAACATACATAAATAATGGATAAATTGTGAAGAGAGAAGCGCAGGTGAGCTCAAGAGCAAGAACATAATCTGCCATAAACAAAGAGGTATCCCAAAGGCAAAGTAAGAAATAGGGGCTTAATATCAAGATTGCAAGTCTCAAGACCCATAGATGGTTGAGTAGCAGGATGTTATTCTCTACATTAAGCAAAGAAAACTGTCAGGATAAAGCCCTCTCTCATTCATAAATTAGGATTAGAAAAATTCTACTCATCATCCTAGAGATATATTCTAGAAATCGGTTGCCCATTCTGGATGTAAATGGAATAACACACAAGGTTTATGAGGCCTTAGACACTAGTCTGCATGAGGATGGTAACAAAATTTGCTGTGTGCGTATATACTGAGACTCCAGGTTAAGGAACAGACCCCAAAATTGGTCTTGAACCAATAAATGCACAGAGTACAGACTGAGATAAATGGGAAATTACCCCACAATATTTTATTTATAAACAAGATAACGTGAATGATTTTTATGTCTGTTACCAAAGCACCAGGGGTTCGGTGTAGGTCCTTCTGCTTGCCACACAGAAAGCCAATCACTAAGACAATGAGTATTCCCAGGAAAGAAGGTTTTAATCTGGTGCTGCAGCCAAGGAGATCAGTCTCAAATCCATCTCTCTGACTCACTTAAGTTAAGGGTTTTTACAGCAAAGAAAGAATGTGACCGTGTGAGGAAACAGGAACTAGGGAAGGGCAAGGAAGAAGAGTTGGTTAACAACAAGCAGGTGGTCAGTTAGGAAAATATGAATTGGGAGGAGTAAGGAAGCAATCATGACAAATGAGAAGCCTAGCATCTCATTGTCTGGGTGCTGTGATATAGTGAGTTTTATTTCTTTGATACTTTTCAAAAGGTTGAGGGTCTTCTGATAAAGGAACTCAGATAAAACAAATGGAAGTTTCAAGCCTTAAGACCAGAAGGATCAATTTCTATGTTTATCAAAAAAAAAGTCAATGGGACTATTGGGTTGGCTTCAGATCTTGCTGATGTTCTGTTAAACACACACACAGACATTCATACACATACATACATACAGATATGAGTACATCCTCTAACATTCCATTTATTCAGTGGATAAAAGAAGCAGCACAATTGTTCTAGAGTATATGAAAAAAATATTAAAAAATACAGAGGGCATTATAAAACTAGGTTAAGCTTTTTTAAAGACTAGAGCAAATAAAATGCAAAAAATAAATCATTAATAGATAATAATGACAATAAAAGATGATTAATAGATACTATCATTAATAAATAATAAAGAAAACTATTTACAAATCATCTAGTTAGAAAATTAAAAGAAATGTGTGAAAATTAAAATAAATAATCATTAAAATAAAGTCAACATTTAATAAATAGTTTAAAATAGACTAGTAATACATAAAAAGAAAAGTAAGGATTTGAAAATTATGTCTAAGTCTGAGGAATCTGTGTCCTAACCAAAAAACCACGTGTGATTTTTCAGGCTGAATTATGGTTAATTACAAATGCTTGATGCACAGTCAACACTGACAGTCTCAGAGGGGAGTTGCAGTCAAAGACTCAGGCTTCTCTTGCAAGCCATGCTCTTACACACATTTACGTTCCTAGCCAGGCACCTTTATCTCTAGGTCTCTTTACCTGAAGCTTTGCCACCACTGATAAGACCTTTTTATGGAAGAGGAAGAGTAGAACTTTTAAGACACTGTTTCCCAATCTTACATAGCAGTCAGAGCTTTCTACTCCTAGCCCTTCCTCCCATTTTTCTTGCCCTTATTCCCCTCCCCACCCTATAACCCACAGAACTGCAGGATCCTTTTCTTCAAGGTTCTCTTGGCAGTGAGATGAGCCTCACATATGTGTTGGAGAGTCAAGTGAAACTTGACTTTCACTTGACCCTCTACTGGTATGCTGTTCTGTGGGGGAAAAATAAAACAAGGAAGAGTCTACATTTTCTTTGGTTTAGCCTCTTGCTTATACTATTACAATAAGTAATTAGAAACTTTACCATTACTTCCATTTTTATTCTGCTAATCTGACACCTGGCAGCTCAGCTATCCCTCTCCAGGTGGTTCAACTCCTGTCAAAGTCAATAGGACAAGGTTCTACATAATAATGTATTAAAATGACAAATATAAAAAAAGTTAAGAGATGTGAAAGGTGAGATCAGAAAACTACATCTAATGAGTCTTGCGAGGTAAGACTAGAGTGATAAGTAACAACGTATACTAGTTATTTAAAAAGGCAAATATATCACTGGCAAAACTGGACAGATTTTAAAGAGCAAAGAAGAAATAAATGATGAAAATGTAAGAAAGGACAGCAGTAGATTATTTATAGTATTAAAAGATTTTCAAAGCTAAGAATAATTAAAACTAAGAATAATTTTATGCTAGTAATTTCGACAATATAGATGAAAGAGATAGAGAATATCTAAGTTACTCGTAATAACCCAAATGATAGAAATAGATAAATGGCCTAAGCAAAATTTTAAGATGGCCCCACACTCATTGATGTGGAAGTCCTCAAGGGAGTCTTTTTAAGGGATATTTAGAGTATAGAGACGAAATAAGTCATAGAAACTTAAAGCTGCAGCTTCTCCTGTTAATCTTGAAGAAGCAAACTGCCTTGTAAAGAGATGCAGAATTCTGTGGCCAGCTTCTGAAGGATGAGGATAGTTCTCGGTTGACAACCAGTCAAAAAATTGTAACCTCAGTCCTACAACCTCAAGAAACTAAATTTTACTAACAGCTTTAATGAGGTTGAAAGAAGACTTCAAGCCTCTGGAGATGCTACTGTTCTGGCCAACACTTGATTTTAGGTTGATGAGTGATCCAGCTAACCCCTACCTGAATTCTTGACTCACAGAAATGAAAGTTAAAAACTGGGAGATACAACAAGAAAACTTCAGACAAACATGCTTGATGAACATCAATGCAAAAATCCTCCATAAAATACTGGCAAACTGAATCCAGAAGCACATCAAAAAGCTTATCCACCACAATCAAGTAGGCTTCATCCCCAGGATATAAGGTTGGTTCAACATATGCTAATCAATAAATGTGGTTCATCACATAAATATAACTAAAGAGAAAGTATTACATGATTATCTCAATAGGTACATAAAAGGCTTTAAATGAAATTCAACATCCTTTCATTTTAAAAATTCTGAATAAAATAGATATTGAAGAAACATACCTCAAATAATAAGAGTTATATATGACAAACCCACAGCCAATATCATGCTGAATGGGTAAAAGCTGGAAGCATTCCCCTTGACAACTGGCACAAAAAAAGAATGATCTTTCTCACTACTCCTATTCAACATAGTATTGGAAGTTCTGGCAATAGAAAGAAATGAAGAAAATCCAAACAGGAAGAGAGGAAGTCAAACTATATTTGTTTGCAGATGGCATAATCCTATATCTAGAAGATCACCACATATTCTCAGCCTAAAAGCTTTGTAAACTGATAAACAACTTCAGGAAAGTTTCAGAATACAAAATCAATGTGCAAAAGTCACTAGTATTTCTATACACCAACTAAAGTCAAGCTGAGAGCCAAACCAAGAAGAAACCCATTCACGATTACCACAAAAGGAATGAAATACCTAGGAATACAGCTAACTAGGTAGGTAAAAGTTCTCTCTAAGAAGAGTATCAAACCATTGCTCAAAGAAAGCAGAGATGACAAAAACAAACAAAAAAATCCATGCTCACAGATAGGAAGAATCAATATCGTGAAATGGCCATACTGCAATAAGTAATGTATAGATTCAGTGCTATTTCTATTGGACTACCATTGACATTCTTCACAAAACTAGAGAAAACTATTTTAAAATCCATGTGGAACCAAAAGAGAACCTGAATAGCCAAGACAATCCTAAGCAAAAAAAAAAAAAAAAACAAAAAAAACCAAAAAAAACAAAGCTGGAAGCTGGAGGCATTATGCTACCTACCTGACTTCAAACTATACTACAAGGGTACAGTAACCAAAACAGCATGGTACTAGTACAAGAACAGACACATAGACCAATGGAACATAATAAAGAACCCAGAAATATGAAAACACACATGCAGCCATCTGATCTTTGACAAACCTGAAAAAAACAAGCAATGGAGAAAGAATTCCCAATTCAATAAATGGTGCTGTGATAACTGGCTAGACATATGCAGATTAAAACTGGATTCCTTCTTTACAATATATACAAAAATTAACTCAAGATGGATTAAAGACTTAAATGTAAAAGCCAAAATTATGACAACCCTGGAAGACAACCTAGGTGTTAAGCTAGGTGTCATTAGTTGTTTTTCCTGATCCTCTCCCTCCTCCAACCGTTTACCCTTTCATAGGCCCCCGTGTGTATTCCCATCTATGTGTCCATGTGTTCTCACATTTAGCTCTCATTTATAAGTGAGAACATGTGGTATTTGGTATTCTATTCCTGTCTTAGTTTGCTAAAAATAATGGCCTACAGCTCCATCCACGTTCCTGCAAAGTAAATGATCTGATTCTTTCTATTGGCTGCATAGTATTCCACGGTATATACATACAACATTTTCTTTATGCAGTCTACCATTGATGGGCATTAGGTTGATCCATTTTCTTTGCTATGGTGAATAGTGTTGCAACAAGCATACACATGCATGCATCTTTATAGTAGAATGATTTATATTCCCTTGGGTCTACACCCATTAATGGGGTTTCTGGGTCAAATAAATATTTCTGTCTTTATGTCTTTGAAGTATTCCTCTCTGGCGTAAAGGTTTCTCTGTCTTTATGTATCTGAGAAATCGCCACTCTGTCTTTCATAAAAATTAAAATAATTTACACTCCCAAAAGCAGTTTATAAACGTTCCTTTTTCTCCACAACCTCGCCAGCCTCTGTTTTGTTGTTGTTGTTGCTGCTGTTTTACTTTCTAGTAGCCATTCTGACTGGTGTAAGATGGTATCTTATTAATGTTTTGATATGCATTTCTCTAATCACCAGTGATATTGAACTTGTTTTCATTTAACAAAAGTGTCTAAATATCTGCTGATTTTTTGAAACAGAGTCTCACTTTGTTGCCTAAGCTAGAGTGCAGTGTCATGATCAAGGCTCACTAAAGCCTCAACATCCTGATCCAAAGTGTTCCTCCCACCTCAGCCTCCCAAGTAGCTGGGACCACAGGTCTGTACCATCACAATGAGCTAATTTTTATTTTTATTTTTATAGAGTCCTAGAGAAGTCTCCCTATATTGCTTAGGCTGGTCTCTAACTTCTGGGCTCAAATGAAACCCCCACCTCAGCCTCACAAAGTGTTGGGATTAAAGACATGAACCACATCTGGTTCCCTTATCTTAACTAATAAGAACGACTGCCTCTTCTTTAACAATTACTAGTTTATTCTTGGCCTAGTCTTTCCTTCTTATAAGATGAATTAAAATGATCATAGAATGACCCTTGCCTCTTGATAGCATCCAATCTAGAGCAAAGCCCTGCTACCCAAAGTCCATTTCAATCTGAATCATCCAAAGTCCAACAGTTAATAATTCCTTTGTAACATCTTCTTACTAAAATGCCCCACATTTCCCCCTGGTGTGTGTCTCACCTACTCACAATGTGTAATAATCCAACTTGGTCAAGTACAAGTGTGCTCCCAGGGGTCTTTACCTGGAAAGCAGTGGCAAATACCTCCACTCTTGGACTTCTGTAGTTCCAATAGCCTGTTGCTTCAAGTCACTCAGTCAGAAACTCCCATTGTTATATTCTATGCTTTGTGATTGTCAGTAGCTCTAGCACTATTAAAAAAAAATCTCAATTTCAAGCATCCCACTTTAATCAACACTTACCTTTTTCAAACACTTTCTAATTCATCTCTTTTTAGTGCCTACATTCCAAAAATATTTTTGCTTCCTAAAAGTCTGTAATTAATTTACTTGACTCATTTTTTTTTCTATCTCATTAGCCATTTCTGTACTGATCTTTTCTAGATATTATTCATGCTTGGTCCATTTTGTATTCTCATTGTCCTTGACCACTTACACATTTATACACAGTCCTTGCTCCAATTTTTCCATTAAACATATTTCATATAACTGCAACCTTGATAGAAACTAAATTCTCTATCTGTTCTATTCCTTTCCCCGAGCAGCAGAATGTGCACATACATGAAAGATAACTGATCCATCCATCCATATAAAAAATAACTTTTCTGACTTAAATAGGTAGCTACAAAATTTGTGTTTCATACTTTCTTAACTCTCCCCCCAAAATATTTCACATGTCTTTGTCTCTTTTGAACATCCCATACATATTCTATCTTCCTACCTTGGCAGATAATTTCCTTCTATTCTGCAAGGGACTGAATATTTATACCCACCCCCCACCATAACTCCTACCAAATTTAGATGTTGAAATTGTAACCTCCCAATGTGATAGAATTACAACATGGTGCCTTTAAAGGATAATTAGGTCATGAAGGTAAAGCCCTCATTAATGAGATTAGTGCCCTTATAAAAGGAATGCACTTTCTTTTTGCCAGGTGAGAATACAATCCTGTTGTGCAATACCAAAGAGGGCTCTCACTGGAACTGAACCAGGGTGGCACCCTGGTCATGGGACTTACAGCCTCCAGAACCGTGAGAAATACATTTTTGTTGTTTAAAAGTAACTCAGACTTCGGCAGTTAGAGCAACCTGAACTGGTGAAGCACTATTTCAATGAGATAATTTGAAGTATTTAGAAGAGTCTAATTTTCCAGCCATCAGATTTAGCAATGCAACTGTACCTTTACCAACATACTCTAAAATCCATTCTGATGTCACAAGTTTTTATTTTATTCAAGGCCCCTTCTTTAGAGCTGTATCCTGGATCATTTTTTTTTTTATTATTATTATCTTTTCTCATATACTTTTTTCCTGCAATTACCTCTTCTCCTTCTGGTATAATTAATTGTCTTCTTTTTATTTACTCATCCCACCAGGTTAAATACATGTTGTATTATCTTTCATCTTAAAAAAAAATTCTCTGATCCCACATGCCATTATTTATCAATGTCAGTTCCTCTTTATAACAAGTATGCTTGCAAATGTTGTTTTTACTTGCTGTTTCAATATTTTACTTCTGACGCTCCATTAAAATGTATTTTATTATGAAATATGTTATATAAGCCAAATGACAATATATACAATATTTCCAGAAATTGAAGATGATATTAATTGTAGGATGTATCACTGTTTTATCTATCAATAAGAGAGCATTAACAGTAGCGGATACAACTGTAATATAATAACAATATTGATTGGCAGATACATAGCAATGGTGGTAATGTGAAAAATGAACATTTTAGAAATGCAGTACCATATTATTTTTATTAAGATAGTAGAATAATTCAGCAAATAATATTCTTGTGCACATATAATAAAAAGAAGGACTCTGGTTTAGGGTTGTACTGTTGACTGCTTTCAAGCCCCTACCGCTCCTCTTTTCTTTATGCTTCACATCTGGGCAATCTGTGGTGGAAGGTGGCACAGGCTCTTAATTCTGATCAAACTAAGTGAAACTCAGCTGTAGGGGGCAGGCTCCACTATGGTATTCTGGTCATTTTCCACATATCAAAATAGGCCACATAGGCACAGGCTTGACCCACACCTGGTCTGAATTTTCGCTGGAGTATGGTGTGATCTGATCTGCCTGGAACATGAGCAGGATCCTTGTAAGAAGCTGTTTTGAGGTAATCTGCCACTAGCCTGTTTGTCTTACTGGGGAAGCTGGGGGAAGGCAGTGTTTCTGAACCTATCAGTTTCTGAGATATGGGAATATTGGCCTTGCTTTCCCCCTCAGAGTGGAGCTATACAATTTAGACTCCTCAGCAATGAATTATTCTACTACTCATGTTGTGGTAATTAAGCACTTTTGTTGTGATGCCAGCCTTCTTGGTTTATGGCACCAGGATCACAGAGTTCCATCATTCTTTCCCTTATTCTTTTTTTTGCTATTTATGCACATAATAAACTATGCTAATGTAGACATTACTGAGGGAATGAGTCAGTCCTTGGCTTTTCCAGTCTTTTGCATCTGTAAGCTTGACACCAGCCTCATCAGCTCCACCTTCCAGCCAACATAAAAACCCAATACCACCTGCATCTTCTTGCTTTTCTTTCACTTTAGACTTAACGTGGGACCTTCTACTTCTGTCAAAGACAGAATTAAAACAAATTTAGATTAAAGATCTCAATCAGCATTATTGTAAATTGGTCAACATTCCATTCTGTGAAGTAAAACAAGTGTTCCAATGAGCTGTGTAGAGAGGGGTGCTTTTACA
>NW_012103277.1:791674-793434 GCF_000951045.1 Mandrillus leucophaeus | reverse complement strand
TAAAAAATATAGCTGGGAGCTGTGATTATGCCACTACACTACAGCCTGCATAACAGAGTGAGGACTAGTCTCAAAAAAAAAAAAAAAAAAAAGTAAAGAAAAGAAATAGAACTGGGAATGTTATTGTTTGGTCACAGTGAACGGTTGTTAAAATATACCTAACCACTAGCAGGTAGTTTGTGTGAATTCCCATCATTCCATATCTTTTTTCAAGTTTTGGAAGAGTCTTCTTTCTTTTGATTTTAAAATGCTTAAAGGCATTCTTGATATTCTGTCCTGGACATTATAAAGTATTATTTTTCATATTTAAATTATTACTTACATTAAAATTGTATAATTAGTGAAAGCAATAGATTGTGGTATATAAATGCATCCAATTTTTTTGACATTGATACCCAGTTATTCCAATAAAATCTATTAATACTCTTCTTGCTTTGCTGATCCATAATGCCATCTTTGTAATGACATATGCCTTTCTTTTTGTATCTGATCGAGTTTCTTTCTGGGATGAAAATTCTGGTTTATTTAAATATTCAATATAGTAAGGGGGTATTAAATTAATTAGCAAAAGTTTATTTAAAACAAATTTATTTAAAACAAAATCACCACATTTGAATAAGTACTATCTCTAATCTCATTATTGGTCATAAAAATTTTTAATTTTGTTTTTGTTTCTCCTCCTGCCATAAACACAGCCCCCACATACCAATATACGCATGTGTACATATATACAAATATTTATATGATTGAGAAAATTACATATAGTACTGTGTTGAATAATTTACTTTTTATCAAAATAACATTTAAAAATATTGCATTTGTTAACCATTTGTAAATTTAGAAGAAATATTTTTTTTAAATATTTCACCAGCAAAAATGAACTTATTGTGAACTTATAAACCTAGAGAGAAAATGACTGTGGTGTGGCAGATGGTGTAGACCGCCATCACCTATCTTCTTGGCTCACCTCTCCTTTCAGCTCCACCTTCTTTTTGTCTTCAGCTGTGAGAGATCATACTGACTTTGATAGCTCCACGCCTCAAGTACTTGACCCTCTATTTCTCTCCCCAAGAGCTTTAACTATGTATTCCAAGCTTGTTCAATAAAAGACAACTGCAACCAAGATGTGTGAGAAAACTGAGACTTCCCAAGGGCAAACTCTAAAGCATGGAGGCTCAAAGCCAGCCAAAGAGTGACCCAGTCTGTCTGTATTCTGGTGGACAATTCTGAAAGGTGTTGATACTATATCACATCTTAGAGGCAGTCAATGAGATGAAGCCTCGGTTGCCCACAGTGGAAACTTACTCCTTCGTGCAATTTTCATTGTCTTTAAAATGTCTCATTTTACTCTCCTCATACTCTCATTCGTGAGTCTTGGCATCACCTACTAACTCCCTTCCCCTAAGTTCTTATTTTGGAATCTGCTTTCGTAGGTATTAAAATTAGGACACACACCATCATAAAATGTACAATAGCTTCAAAGAAATAATTAATATAGTCAAGTATATATCAGATGTAATAAGACAGATTTATTAATAAACAGTACATTAGAGAAGATAAATATGATAACATGACTAGTTCGTTCATAAAATAATACAGCTAAAATAGGAATTTTTACTAAAAGAGAGAGCAGAAATTCTGATTATATATATGCGTGCATGTGTGTGTACACACACGTTTCCACTTAGTGTGTATACATATATACACAATATGCATGTGTATTTATACACATACACACACATATATGAAGAGTATCTACA
>NW_012103277.1:786287-787018 GCF_000951045.1 Mandrillus leucophaeus | reverse complement strand
GATCTCAATCAGCATTATTGTAAATTGGTCAACATTCCATTCTGTGAAGTAAAACAAGTGTTCCAATGAGCTGTGTAGAGAGGGGTGCTTTTACAGAAAAAAAAAAAAAAAAAAAAAAAAAAAAAAAAAAAAAGGCCAAAGAAAGCAGAAACAAAGATCAAAGTGCAGATTGGTCATTTTGAAAGTTGTTTTTCCTGGAAGGTTGGGTCAGGGACACAGAATAATAGAAGAATAACTGGTTACCATCAGGTTACTTCAGGTTTTATTTTGTTGTAAGCATTAAAATGGAGGAAATTTTGTTACCATGCCAATTGAAACCGGCCCGCTTGAGAAACTAGACAGTTTTCTCTCTCTCCTGGTCTCCCAGAAGGCCAGGTAACAACTCAGTTTCGGTTTGGTGATGGGGAGCCTCAGCATGAGTGACTGTATTTTGATTTTTAGTATAGTCTACTGCGGCTTAGTGGAGTAGCTTAGTCTGCGACAATGGCAATTGTCCTGTAATTTTTATTTGACTCCTCGTATCCATCAATACTCATGTATCATTCATCTTAAGATTCATAAATTTCCAGACAGTAGGGTATGCCTGGATATCCTAGCAGGGGATGTTAGGGCCTCAAATAACACAACAGGTATACTTCTGTAAAGCATGATTGTTATTTTAAAAAATATAGCTGGGAGCTGTGATTATGCCACTACACTACAGCCTGCATAACAGAGTGAGGACTAGTCTC
>NW_012103277.1:779232-783532 GCF_000951045.1 Mandrillus leucophaeus | reverse complement strand
ACTGCGCTCCAGCCTGGGCGACAGAGTGAGACTTCATCTCAAAAAAAAAAAAAAAAAAAGGTCATGTACTACAAAGAATTTTCTTCATTCATAGACTTTATTTTTAGAACGTTTTAGGTTTATAAAAAAGTAAGCAGAATACACTACATAGCATTTTCATACTGGTTTCTTTCACTTAACAATACATATTTAAGGTTCCTCTATGTCTTTTTATGTTTTTAGAGTTGATTGTTTTTTATCTTTGGGTTATATTCTACTGTATGGATATATCACAGATTGTTTAGCCATTCACCTACTGAAAGATGTCCTGGTTGCTCCAAAATTCTGGCAATTATGTATAAAGCTTCTACAAATGTTTGTATGCATGTTTGTATTTTGACATTAGTTTTCAACTTACCAAATTTTCAATTTGGGTAAATAGGAAGAAACGTGATTGCTGGGTTCAATACTAAGAAAAAATTTAGATTTATAAGAAACAACCAACCTGTATTCCAAAGTGGCTATGTCATTTTGCATTCCCAGCAGTAGCACATGAGAGTTCCTGTTACCATACATCTTCACCAGTATTTGCTGTTGCTAGTATTTCAGATTTTAGCATTTCTAAACATATGTAGTAGAATATCATTTTTGCTTAAATTTGCAATTTCCTATAACATAAGAAGTTGAACATCTTTCCATATGCGTATTTTTTATCTTTACATCTTCTTTAGCAAGATATATGTTCAGCTCATTTTTGATTATTATTATTTTTTTGTACTTTTTTATTTTAAGTTAAGGAGTATCTCTGCAGGATGTACACGTTTGTTACATAGGAAAATGTGTTTCATGGTGGTTTGCTGCACAGATCATCCTATCACCTACGTATTAAACCCAGCATCCTTTAGCTATTCTTCCTGATATTCTCCCTCCTCTCCCTGCTGACCCTCTGACAGGCTCCAATGTGTGTTGTCCCCCACATTATGTGTCCATGTGTTTTCATCATTCAGCTACCACTTATAAGTGAGACCATGTAGCATTTGGTTTTCTGTTCCTGTGTTAGTTTGCTGAGGATAATGGCTGCCAGCTCCATCCATACCACTGCAAAGGACATGATCTTGTTCCTTTTTATGACTGCATAGTATTCCATAGTGTATATCTACCCCATTTTCTTTGTCCTGTCTGTCATTGAAGGACGTTTAGGCTGGTTAAATGTCTTTGCTACTGTGAATAGTGCTTCAGTGAACATACATGTGCATGTATCTTTATAATATTTTATGTTCCTTTCGGTGTATAGCAGGTAATGGCATTGCTCGGTCAAATGGTATTTCTGCCTCTAGGTCTTTGAGGAATAGCCACATTGTCTTCCACAATAGTTGAAGTAATTTACAACTCCTGCCAACAGTATAAAAGCATTCCTTTTTCTCCACAACCTTGCCAGTATCTGCTCTTTTCTGACTTTTTAATATTAGTCATTCTGACTGGTTTGAGATGGTATCTGTATTAGTCCATTCTCACATTGATATGAAGAACTGCCTGAGACTAGATAGTTTATAAAGAAAAGAGGTTTAACTTACTTATAGTTTGACACGGCTGGGAGACCTCAGGAAACTTACAATCATGGTGGAAGGGAAAGCAGGCACGTCTTACATGGCCACAGGTGACAGAGAAGTGAATACACAAGAAAAATATTGCACTTTTAAATCCATCAGATCTCGTGAGAATTCACCCACTACTACAAAAACACCATGGGGAAAACAGCTCCCATGATCCAATCACCTCCTTCCCTCTACAATGGGAAATTACAGGTCCCTCCCTTGACATGTGGGAATTACAATTTGACATGAGATTTGAGTGGGGACACAGAGCCAAAACATATTCATGTCTCATTGTGGTTTTATTTTGTATTGCTCTAATGCCCAGTGATTTTGTTGAGTTTTTATTCGTATGTTTGTTTTCTGAATGTATGTCTTCTTTTGAGAAGTGTCTGTTCATGACTTTTGTCTAATTTTAATGTTTTTTTTTTCTTGTAAATTTGTTTAAGTTCCTTGTACATGCTAGCTATTAGACCTTTTTCAGATGAATAGATTGCAAAAATTTTCTTACATTCTGTAGGTTGTCTATTCACTCTTCTGATAGTTTATTCTACTGTGCATTTTTTTTTGTTGTTGTTTAATTAGATCCCATTCATCAATTTTTGCTTTTATTGAAATTGCATATGCTGTCTTCAACATGAAATCTTTGTCGGTGCCTATGTCCTATATGGTATTGAGTAGATAGTCTTCTAGGGTTTTACATTTAATTATTTAATCCATCTTGAGTTGATTTTTGTATACAGTATAAGGAAGGGGTCCAGTTTCAATCTTCTGCACCATTTATGCTTGTTTTTGTTAGGTTTGTGCAAGATCAGATGATTGTAGGTGTGCAGTCTTATTGCTTGGTTCTCTATTCTGTTCCATTGGTCTATGTGTCTATTCTTGTACCAGTAACACGTTCTTTTGGTTACTGCAGTCTTGTAGTATAATTTGAGGTTGGGTAGCATGATGCCTCCAGCTTTGTTCTTTTTACTTAGGATTGTCTTGGTTCTTTTTTGGTTCTTTGGGCTCTTTTTTGGTTGCATACAAATTTTAAAATAGTTTTATTCTAATTCTGTGAAGAATGTCAATGGTAGTTTAATGGGAATAGCATTCAATCTATACATTGCTTTGGGTAATTTTTGCTTTTGTTGCAATTGCATATGGTGTCTTCAGCATGGCCATTTTTCACAACATTGATTCTTCCAATCCATGAGCATAGAATGTGTTTTCATTTATTTGTGTCATCTCTGATTTCTTTGAGCAGTGGTTTGTAGTTGTCCTTGAAGAGATACTTCATTTTTCCTTGTTAGTTATATTCATGGGTATTTTATTCTTTTGTGGCAATTGTGAATGGTTGTTTATTCATGATTTGACTCTTGGTTTGCCTGCTGTGGATGTATATGAATAATAGCAATTTTTGCACATTGATTTTTGTTTCCTGAGACTTGTTGAAGTTGCTTATCAGCTTAAAAATCTTTTTGACTGAAACTACGTGGTATTCTAGATATAAGATCATGTTATCTGCAGACAAAGATTGTTTGCCTTTCTCTCTTCCTATTTGAATTCCTGTATTTCTTTATCTTGCCTGATTGCGCTGGACTACATTGAATAGGAGTGGTGGAAAACAGCATCCTTGTCTTGTGCTGGTTTCCAGGGGAATGCTTCCAACTTTTGCCCATTCAGTATAATATTGGCTGTGGGTTTGTCATAGATGGCTCTTATTATTTTGATGTATGTTCCTTCAATACCTAGTTTATTGAGAGTTTTTAATACAAAGCGATGTTGAATTTCATCAAAGGACTTTTCTGCATCTCTTGAGATAATCATGTGATTTTTCTCTTTAGATCAGTTTATGTGATGAATCACATTTATTTATTTGTGTATGTTGAATCAACCTTGAATCCTGGGGATGAAGCCTACTTGATTGTGGTGGATAAGCTTTTTGATGTGCTGCTGAATTTGGTTTGCCAGCATTTTCCTCAAGAATTTTGCACTGATGTTCATTAGAGATATTGGCCTGAAGGTTTTGTGTGTGTGTGTGTGTGTGTGTGTGTAGTAGTAGTAGTAGTAGTAGTAGTAGTATCTCTGTCAGGTTTTGGTATCAGGATGATGCTGGTCTCATAGAATGAGTTAGGGAGGAGACCCTCCTTTTCAATTTTTTGTAATAGTTTCAGTAAAAATTGTATCAGCTCTTTCTTATAACAATAGCAGAATTCAGCTGTGAATCCTTTTCTTCCTGGACTTTTTTTGGTTGGTAGGCTATATTACTGACTCAATTTCAGAATTCATTATTGGTCAATTCAGGGATTCAATTCCTTCCTGATTCAGTCTTAGAAAGACGAATGTGTCCAGAAAATTGTTCCTTTCTTCAAGATTTTCAAGTTTGTCTGCATAGAAGTATTTGTGGTATTCTCTGATGATTGTTTGTATTTCTGTGGAATCAGTGGTGATATCTCCTTTTTCATTTCTGATTGTGTTTAGTTGAATCTTCTCTGTTTTATTCTTTATATTCTAGCTAGAAGCCTATCTATTTTCTTAATTTTTTCAAAAATCTAGCTCCTGGATTTGTTGATTTTTTTGAATTGTTTTTCATTTTTCTATCTCCTTCAGTTGAGCAATAATCCTAATTATATTTTGTCTCCTGCTGGCTTTGGAGTTTGTTTGCTTTTGGTTTTCTAGTTCTTTTAGTTGTAAGGTTAGGTTGTAAACTTGAGATCTTTCTAGCCTTTCGATGTGAGAATTTAACG
>NW_012103277.1:749347-779182 GCF_000951045.1 Mandrillus leucophaeus | reverse complement strand
GTTTTCTAGTTCTTTTAGTTGTAAGGTTAGGTTGTAAACTTGAGATCTTTCTAGCCTTTCGATGTGAGAATTTAACGCTGTTAATTTTCCTCTTAACACTGCTTTAGTTGTGTCCCAAAGATTCTGGTATGTTATCTCTGTTCTTATTAGTTTGAAAGAACTTCTTGATTTCTGCTTTAATTTTATTATTTACCCAGGAATCTTTCAGAAGCAGATTGTTCAGTTTTTATGTAGTTTTGTGGTTTGGAGTGAATTTTTAAATCCTGAATTCTAATTTGATTGTGCTGTGATCTGAGAGACTGTTATGATTTCAGTTCTTTTGCATTTTCTGAGGAGTATTTTACTTCCAATTATGTGATCAATTTTAGAGTAAGTGTCATGTGGTGATGAGAAGAATGGATATTCTGTTGTTTTGGGGTGGAGAGTTCTGTCGATATCTATCAAGTCCATTTGATCCAGAGCTGAGTTCAAATCCTGAATGTCTTTGTTAATTTTCTGCCTTGATAATCTGACTTATATTGTCAGTGGGTGTTAAAGTCTCCCACAATTACTGTGTGGGAGTCTAAGCCTCTTTGAACTTTTCTGATAACTTGCTTTATCTGGCTGCTTCTGTATTGGGTGCATATATATTTAGGATAGTTAGCTCTTCCTGTTGAATTGAAGTCTTTACCCTTATGTAATGCCCTTTTTTGTCTTTTTTGATCTTTATGGGTTTAAAGTCTGTTTCGCCAGAAAGTAGGATTGCAACCCCTTCTTTTTCTGCTTGCCATTTGCTTGGTAAATTTTCCTCCATCCCTTCCTTTTGAGCCTATGTGTGTCACTGCATGTGAGATGGGTTCTCTTAAAGACAGCATACCGATGGATTCTTTATTCAGCTTGCCAGTCTGTATCATTTAATTGGGGCATTTAACCCATTCCATTTAAAGTTAGTATTGTTATGTGTGAATTTTGTTCTGTCATCATGATGCTAGCTGATTATTTTTCAGACTTGTTTATGTGGTTGTTTCATAATGTCACTGGTCCATGTACTTAAGTGTGTTTTTGTAGTGGCTGCCAATGTTTTTTATTTTCCATATTTAGTGCTTCCTTCAGGAGATCTTACAAGACAGATTTGGTAGTAATAAATTTCCTTAGCATTTATTTGTGTGTAAAGCATCTCATTTCTCCTTTGCTTATGAAAATTAGTTTGGCTCGATATGAAATTTGGGATGGATTTTTTTTTCTTTAAGAATGTTAAATACTGGACCCCAATCTCTTATAGCTTGTAGGGTTTCTGTTGAAAAGATCCCTGTTACTCTGATGGGTTTGCCTTTGTAGGTGACCTGGCCTTTCTCTGTGGCTGGTCGACATTTTTCTTTCATTTTACCCTTGGAGAATCTAATATTGTGTGTCTTGGGGATGATTTTCTCATGGAGCATCTTACTGGGGTTCTCTGCATTTCCTGAATTTGAATGTTGGCCTATGTATTGCTAGGTTGGGGAGGTTTTTCTGGATGATATCCTAAAATATGTTTTCCAGCTTGGTTCCATTCTCCTCATCTCTTTCAGGTACCCCAAATCAGTCATAGATTCGGACTCTACATAATACTATATGTCTCAGAGGTTTTGTTCATTCCTTTTCATTCTTTTGTCTCTATTCTTGTCTGCCTATCTTTTTCAGAAAAATGACCTTCAATTTCTCTGTGCAGTCCATTCTGCTATTAATACTTGTGAATGCACTGTGAAGTTCTTGTAGTGTGTATTTTCGCTCTAACAGGTCAATTATATTCCACTCTAAACTGGTTAATTTGGCTGTCAACTCCTGATTGTTTTATCATGATTCTTAGCTTATTTGCATTGGGTTACAACCTGCTCCTTTAGCTTAGTGAAGTTTGTTATTATCCATCTTCTGAAGCTTACTTCTGTCATTTCAACCACCTTAGCCTCATCTCAGTTCAGAGTCCTTGAAGGAGAGGTGTTGCAGTCATTTGCAGGAAAAGGGGCACTCTGGCTTTTTGAGTTTTCAGTATTTTTTTGCATTGATTCTTTCTCATCTTTGTGGGCTTATCTATCTTCCATCTTAGAGGTTTCTTCTCTTTGAATGGGGTTTTCATGGTTTGTTGTTGTTGTTGTTTTCTGTTTGTTGGTTTGTTTTTCTTATAACAGTCTGGCCGTTCTTCTATAAGGCTGCACACTTTACTAGGGCTCCATTCCAGACTCTAGTTGCCTCAGTCTTTTTTTTTTTTTTTTTTTTTTCCTGCACCTGGCAATCTCACCAGTGAAGTCTGTGACACAGAAAAGGTAACAGTCTGCTCCTTCCTCTGGAAACTCTATCCTGGGGGTTACTGACCTATTGCCAGGCCCAACACGACTGTAGTAGGTGGTTGGAGACCCCTGTTCCAAAGTCTCACCCAGTCAGTAGGAATGGGATCAGGGACTTGCTTAAAGAAACAGTCCAGCTGCTTTTTGGTAGAGCAGCTGTGATGTGTTGGGAATCCCTTGAGCCCCTTATCCATTTGGACTTTCCAAGGCCCACAGCTTGAACCAGCTGAGAACCCCAAAAGGCCAAAGTGGCAACTTGCCCTACCCCTCAGTCACTCTGTCCCAGGTAGAACACAGGCATGAGTGGCCAGATGCCCTGGCTGGGAGGACCCACCCTGTGAGGAGGAGTGGACTGGTTTCTCATTTAAAGAAGCAATCTGGCCACTCCTTGACAAACCAGCTGTGTCATGGTGGGGAATCAATTCTGCCCCTATCAGCTTTGACTCTCCAAAGCCCATAGGCTAGAATGGTGAGTTGTCCAACCTCCCTGGGTTTCCTGACAACTTTCCCTGACAACTCCATCCCAGAGGGAGATCAGAGCTCTGTCACTACTACATGCTGGTGGGCATGGCTGGAGGGTCTGGCTCGGAGATCCTCCTCAGTGAGCAGAAATGAATCAGGTCCCACTTAAAGAAGAAGTCTGGCCACTATCTGCCAAAGCCACTGTGTTGTGCTGCTCCGGGTACCCTTCTTCGTCCAGATGTTTGGACTCTCTAAAACTCACAGACTGGAACAGCTGAGTTGACCAAACAGCAGAGATGGCACCTGCCCCACTCCCCAGGGCTTTGTTGAGTCTCAGGCTCCACCCCGTTGCCTGTGACTGGCTGGAATTCCAAGCCAGTGCATCTCATCTTGTGAGGTGTCCTGGAAGTGGGGCCCACGGAATGACACTGCTCAGCTCCCTGGATTCTGCCCCATTCCTAAGGCTATGTGGGGAACTCCTGCTTTGCCTGAATTGAAGACACCTTTGTGGAGGATCCCAGGGAAGGAATATGTAAAGCTCTTGAATCTCTGTGCTTGGCTGAGCGGTTGCTCTGTCAAGATTTCACACTGTTCTGTGTGTCAGACTCCTGGCTTTGGTAGTGTGGGCTCACAAAGGGATCTCCTGATTGCAGGTTGCAAAGATTCCTGAGAGAAATGTGATTTCCCGGGGTTGCAGTCACTTATCGCTTCCCTTGGCTGGGAGTGGGGGTTCCTTTGGTTCTGTGTCACTCCTGGGTGGGCCATTGTCCCATCCTACTTTTCTTTGTTCTCCACGTGTCCAGTTTTTTCCTAATCACTTCCCAATCCGAGAACCTGGATATTTCAGTTGAAGGTGCTGTATTCACTTGCCCTCTTCATTTGTCTCTGTGAGTGCCACAGACCACAGCTGTTTCTCGTTGGCCATTTAGCTCCTCCTCCAGTTTTCTTTTTTCTTTTTTTAATCTTACTGTTGAGTTTTAAAAGATTTTTACATGAGTTTTGCAGACTTTCTCTTAGTTTGTGGTTTGTCTTCTTATTTTCCTAACAGTAGTGATCAGTAATGATGGCCTTTCTTTCATTCCTGATATTAGTAATTTGTGACTTGGCTTTTTTCTTAGTCTAACTAGAGATGTATAAATTTCATTGATCTTTTCAAAGAAATAATTTTTTGTTTTACTAGTTTTTCCTATTGATTTCTTATTTTGAATTCTATTGATTTCTGCTCTAATTTTTACTTTTTCTACTACTTATTTGGATTTTGTTTGTTCTTCTTCTAGTGCCCTCAGCTGGAAGCTTAGATTATTAATTGCTCTATTTTTTGAAAACCACAATTTGTATTAATATGTGCAGGTTATAAAGAAAATAATTTAGAAAAGTTAAATGAGAATTGTAGCATATTACTTTCAAATTATGAATATTGATTTGAAATGGAAAAAAGTCTTACAACCATATTCTAAATTTATTATTAGTTACATTAATAATTGCCTAAAAAAGAATATGTAGGCAGTTTTTTAAATACTATAACCTTTCCAATGCATATATACTTTATCAAAAAACAGGTTTAACACAGTGAGAAGCACAATGTATCCTTTCATTTTTCCCACCAATATATCAATAAGTAAATGGCCTTAGAATTCTTAATATTAGAAATTTATTGTACAGTATGATCCGAAATGACTCCCATTTTGACAAGTTAGATATATGTGGGTAAATCCTCCACTTACCTGCCACGTATTTAGGTCTTTCTAAATATAGTGAATAGTGGATATGTTTCTTACATGACTCGAATTTTTCTAAAATTATATATCAAATTAGTATTTTATAATTATTATAATCTCTCTCAAAGTGTATTCTATTACAGCTATAAGAAGTATTTGTATTTTACTTTAGGGTTTTGATAATTATTAGCATTAAAATTTTTCATTAACTTTGTGATTTTGTTGTGGTTGAAGGCAAACATGATTTATCTCGTAGTGATCTAGAAGTACTGGAGGCTGATCCATTTCCAATAACTGTGTCTATGGAGATGGTGATAATCCCATCTGCACCATTACAAAGACTAAATATTCACATTCAAAGTTCTAGAATTCTGTTACAGATGTCTTTATCTCATTACATGGTTACTAGGGGGTTGTTTCATCTGGTGTACTTTGATACTATGTGTACCTTAACAAGCAATCTGGAGTAAGCCTTCTGTTTATAGCACTAGAAAACAGAACATTGTTATATATCATGGCTACTGTTAATTACACTGCTGTGCAAGGCATCATTAAAGCTGGAAATGCTCAAGGCATGTCAGAAGAATTTGTTTTTGCTTAAGCTACTTTTAAGACTTAGATTTAAATAAACAATATATGTGACAATTAAGTATAGCACTATGTATCATTGCTTTCCCAGCTCTGGTTGAGACTAATCTGTTGGCAAGTTCAGGTTGTTGGTCAAATTTAACTCTTTGTAGCCAGAAAAAATTTCCATTATTTCAATTAATTTCTGACAATTTCATTTCACTTTAATTGAATACACTTGCACTTAATGTTCACTACATACACAATTTGAATTAAGTGCAGTGAATAGTAGAAACAACTTCTGCCACAAAAATCTTTACAATTTGTGTTACCTACACATATTAAAAACTAATTATAGTGCAAAGAAGACTGAAATAATTCGGAAAATAATTGCTGAATATTTACATTGTGTGTCTCTGTTTAAACGGTGATAAAATGAAAGGTGGTGAAGTTCTTGCTGTGGATTGCTTATCATGTATATATATGTATACACACACACACACACACATATATATATATAGTTAAAACGACATTGAGCCAGGCACGGTGGCTCACGCCTTTAATCTCAGCACTTTGGGATGCTAAGGCAGGCAGATCACATGAGGTCAGGTGTTCAAGAACAGCCTGGCCAACATGGTGAAACCCCATCTCTACTAAAAATACAAAAATTAGTCAGGGGTGGTGGCAGGCACCGGTAATCTCAGCTTCTCGGGAGACTGAGGCAGGAGAATCACTTGAACCCAGGAGAAGGAGGTTGCAATAACCTGAGATGGAGCCACTGCACTCCAGCCTCGGCGACAGAGTGAGACTCCATCTCAAATAATAATAATAATAACAATAAAATAAAATTGAAAGAAAAAAAGTTGCAAGAAATCATCAAACTTAATTCTTATTCAAAGAGAAAGTAATTAAAAGGAAAACATTAACTTGTCATATTTGGCTATAAATGAGAAAAAAATGTTACATGTGATTATTAAGAGAATGATGTATCACTCTCATGTAGAATAGTGTATATATGTATATATAGATACATATCAGTTCTGTTACATATTAGCTGTTTAGTCTTAGACTAAATATGCAGTTTTGCAAAATCTTGCTTTCTTCATTTTAACACTTAGCTTTCTAGCTTCTTTCAACTCTAAAGAAATTAGTCTTTTCGTCTACTTCCCTGAGTTATTCTAAAAGCTAAATAAAGCATTATGTTATAAAAAAAAGTTTAATAAAGGCTCGGCTTATAAGGAAGCACTCAACTGCTCATCATCATTATATTTTAACTTACAATAGTGGTCTAAACAAAATAGAATATGTAATCTAGGCAAAGCCCAAAAGCTTTTAGTATAGAGACTTCTTCATAACCAAATATGGTAATTAAGTTTCATCAAATTCTCGTAAGTGCATTTGCCTTTTAAAATTTTTAATAACCGAAAGTACATTTTAACTTAAAAAATCTATCTGTAATTGTTATACATTTATATTTAAGAATGCAACTAAGTTTATATTTGATGAATTTGAAAGAATAGTAACAAATTTATGAATATTTATTAACAATGCTATCTTGATTTTTTATCAGTGATACTGATTGTAATCAATATGAATTCCAAATGAGAATTTGAACACAAAAATAAAATAATTTTCCATTTTAATAGAAATAAAATGGAAGAGTTTAGGATAAAGCTTTGGAGAGAGACTTACTGCGTTTGAATCCAGGTTCTGCCTCTTATTAACATGATGACGTTTGGCAACTTATGCCCTCATGGTATGTTAATGTCTCATCTCTAGAACAGAGATAATAACATACCTCCCTCAAGGGTTATTGTAAGGCATAAATAAATTAATATATGTAAAGCACTGCTATTGACTGAATGTTAACGCCCTTGCCAAAAAATTTATATGTTGAAATCTTCCCCAGTGTGGTGATACTAGGAAGTAGAGGGCTCTTGAAAGTGGGCAAGTAGGGGCACCGTGCAAGGTGATTAGAGCCCTTATTTTTTATTTTATTATTTATTTATTTATTTTGTTTTTTGAGACACAGTCTCACTCTGTTGGCCACGCTGGAGTGGCAGTGACATGATCTCGGCTACTGTGCATAGATTATTTAGAATTCTACTGCATGAGTGATTTATCTACTATATCCTGATTATTAATTTATTCAACCATTTATTTATATGAGTATGGAATCACACATATTTATTTCATTTTACACTATGGGACATTATTGAATACTACTTTATTAATTTTATTGCTCAAATTACTCTAGCTTTGACCGATAGGAACTCTTTCATGGCCTGGTTCCTCTGCCACTTTGATATATCTCCAACAATGTCTGTTTGTGGATGGGAGGGTGAGTGGGTGTGGGTGTGTATGTATTGAGCACTGCCTTAATTCCAGCAATACAGGATGCTCCAGGATTATCTTGTTTATTTATTTATTTATTTATTTTGCTTCGGTCCTACAGCCAGACTTTCTTCAAGGAGTCCTGGCTCCTTTTATTGAAGAATAATATTAGAAACCAAAATCTGAGCGGTAGATATGCTCTTTACTAGCACAGTGTCCCTACATGCTTTGATTTATTTTAACCAGGGAAAATATATCAAGCTCTGTGTTTATTGTTATGCTGTGGAAAAAAAAAAAAAAAAGAAAGTGAAAATAACACCAATTTATGGAGCACCCCTACAGCTTCTCAGTGCTCTGTAGTTTAATAATTTAGGAAATAAATGATTTTATATTATAAGATAGTGTTATAGACAAAGATGAATGAATCAAAAATTGTATTGATGTGAAAATTTTAAAGAACACTCAAGAGAAAGAAAGTTTTTTCTAAACCTATAGAAACTATGGCTAGCAGATGAAAAGAAGGTCTGGATCAATGAAAAACAACTGACAAAATGAAAGCTATGGTGACAGGAAGGTGACTGGAAATGTCTAAAGAATTACTGTTGTTCAAGTATATGGTAGGCTTTAATTTTGTTAAGTGTCTATTATATGCCTCTGTAGCATACACCTTTGAATACTACTATTATTATTCCTAATTTGTCCAAGTTGTTGGTTTGTACAAAATTGTTCAACTTTAAGAAGCAGAACCAGTAATCCTTGTGTTTTAGCTATTGGGGTCACAGCTATATAATGAGCATTGCTTTAAAATATGTAACTCATGTAGAAAGGCAATGCCCTAACTATGCATAATATTGCTCTCATTAATATGTTTCTTTAGCTGCACCTTAAAATGTTGTTTCAACATGTTTTTCAGCTCTTAGGTGACTAGCATATGGCAGAACAAGTCCCCATTGTCCCACCTCCTTGAATTAGTATGCATATCTTGGGCTAAGAGATGTTATACAAACATCTGTGATGACAAATTAGACAACCTGTGAGCCAAAGGACCAAAGCATTGACCGAGGCACTGAATCCAGAGAAAGAAAATCTCTATTTAGGATCCATATTGTTCTTAACACAGCAATGAAAATAGAAAATTTATCACCCAAACTATTTATTTTTGCCACTTCGCACTGAACCCCTGTTCTGTATGCCCTGGACTTTGGCAAACACTAATTTTCAAGACTATGGTTTTGCTTTTTCCTATAATTTCAACTAACAGAAACTATATGTATAATAGATAACATATGTAGTCATATTTTTCTCATTGCATTAAGCATAACTCTTTGGAGATGCATCTATATTGTTCCTCAAGAGTTCACTTCTCTTTGCTATGTAATGTCCCATTTTCTATATGTAGCACAATTGACTTTCCCATTTTTGCCTACCAGTCTTTTTCAGATTTTATCTATTATGTATAAAGCTATGGTAAACATTCTAGTGCAAGTCTTTGTGTGGATATATGCTTTCACTTGTCTTGAATATGTGGGTGCGGGTGGGTGAATATGTGGATGTGGAATGCCCAGGTTAAATGGTATGTATTTAAACGAAACTCCGAACTCCTAACTCATTTCCAACATGACTCTTCCCTCTCCCTAAGAAAGCCTCCCAAATACACAAGAAAACAAGCTTTTACAACATAAGTCATCAAATAGTAGGCCTATGTAGTGCTTTTCATGTAACAGATATCCAAAGACTAAAACTTCAAAAAGAATATATTCTTTTGTAGTCTATGATAAAATTATGACTGTATACAATGTTTTCTTTTAAATCAGTGTGAGGCTTAAATGAGTTATTCTCTTAATAATATTTTCTGTCCTTTCTCTATCTGCATATGTATATTTCACTGAGGTAATAAATCTACAAGATATGTTGTTTCTCTTACTTTAAATTATCATGGTTTAGTAATGAATCAAGAGGAGTGCTGAGATTTGACCTTAAGGCATCTGCACATTTTAAGATGTTACTTAGGTGAACCTGAAAGATTCTAAGCATAGCACTGTCAGAGAGAGAAGAATGACAGGTACAACTCTGTTTATCATTTTTCTAGTAACTATAAGATCATTCATGAAGTTCCTAGCACTCATTGGATAAATTCTGATGTTTTATACAGAACAAATCAGTGCTTTAAACTCCTTTGTATTGGTAATATTTATGAACATAATTAATCCCAATGAAGCTGATACTTCCAAAAGATGTTTAACAGACTATGACACTTTGATCATTTCCTGTAACTACTACCCTAAACTTTGTTATTTTGTTTTTGCAATGACAAGAAGTCATTTAGTAACAAAAATAGGCATTTAAAGACTATTTGTTATCATACCACCAGAAAAAAAAATAAGTCAATGTAGATCATCAAATAGCTTAGCCATTCACATTTATCTTGTTAATCTAAGTTTAAAACGTGTCTATCAACTAATGTATTATTAAGCTGCTACATTAACATAGAAAATTTAGGGAAAGATTTAGAGAAAATTAAGCTGGTAAGATCCTGTTTCTAAGCCCGTGGAAGAAAGCTCATGAATACTTACCAAGACGGTCTTAAAGTTCCCCTCATCTTGACTAAACTTTAGACAGGCTTCCCCTAACTTAAAGCCCCTGAATTCCCTTTTCTTAGAATATTTACTTTAGAGAACTTACAAATTATTTATCTAAAAATTTGAGATGTAAATCTTTTTAATAGCCTCTTACAAGCTTGACAACCTGGTGATGTTTTTATTCAAGGACCTTGGAGCCATCCCTTTGAAATGTAATCATGAAAAAAAAGAATGTTCTTATCTTCAAATTTCTGTGAGAAAGTGGGAGCCTAACTTTGGCAGGCACCTGGCTCCGACTTTAAAACTACCTCTAGACTTGAAGATACAAGAAAGTTTACTTTTCCTTTTGGTAAAGCCAATTAGCAAACACAACCTAAATTCTTTACCACGCCATCTCTTGAAAGTTGCCATCTTTTGAGAATCTTTAAATAAAAAATAAAATAACAAGAGATTCTAAAGAATGAAAGAGATTTTGTTAAGTAGCCAAAATATATTTTACTGATGTCAGAAATTGTCTGTAAGGTGTTTTTCTTTTTTTTTTCTAATCTATTTCTAATGACTACTATCAGAAAGCTCTAGGGAATAGTAAAGAAAATATGAAACTAAATCCAAGTATACACTGCCTTATAGTCTATTAATCATGTTGAGTAGTATTGTTGATAGCAAAAAAATGAGGCATTTCTCCTCAGCGACATGCAAATTGCAATTGGTTTTGCAATCAATTGGTGCATTTTCTTCCCTTCTGGTCTACCATAGTTCAAATTTTTATACACAGTCTTCTTCCAGCATGAATAAGAAAATGTCACAGGCATAAACTATTGTGATACTTACATACATAAATAAATACATTTTAACTTAATACCTATTATGTAATGACACCAAAATTTTTAGAAATATACTGGGATTTGTAAACTATTTAATTCAATCCTGTTTTGTAATATGTGAGGGAACTAAGAATAAATAATATAACAAAGGTCAAAACTATTGATTAATGGCAGATTTAGTATTCTCATCTAGAATCTAGCTTATAGTACAGTTCCATTTTCATTTTTACATGCTGGATATAGTACTTTATAAACCTTTATCAATCTCTTTTGAAATCAATATATTTCATTCAATATTATGTATATATATATATGTAGGGTTAAATGGAAATGAAACAAAAACAGTAGTCTACACTGCTAATATCAGGGCTTACTTTATATCTCATTCACAAATAAAACAGTGATTATTATTACCATTATCATGGAAAGTTTTATCACACTTATTAATGACTCTGCATTACTTATTTCATTTAATTTCAAATAACATAGCTCATTTTAAGCTTTGTAAGAATTCTTAGCTGACCCAGATATCCTCACAAAATGGACAAATTTGCATATATGTCTATATTTGTGTGCATGCACACATATTTCTGAATTTATAAGTATATATGTTTATGTATGTATGAGTATATATTTCCTATCATATTATATAAAATGTATTTGCATGCATATACAGTATTTCAGAATTTATTTGTTTGGCTTTAAGAGTATTTACTGCCTGTTTCACTTATAAAGCTTTTATGTATTACAAGAACTTTTGGCAGAATAATTATCTGTGTTTGTATATCTCCTTCATTTGTTTTGTTTCAATTTCCATCTGAAAAAGGCAACTTTTTCCCCAGAAGCATAAGACAAAAACAACCAATAAACAATTTTCAGAAGGGTAGATTGCAAAAATGTCCTCCCATTCTGTAGGTTGCCTGTTCACTCTGATCGTAGTTTCTTTTGCTGTGCAGAAGGTCTTCAGTTTAATTAGATTCCATTTGTCAATTTTGGCTTTTGTTGCCATTGCTTTTGGTGTTTTAGTCATGAAGTCCTTGCCCATGCCTCTGTCCTGAATTGTATTGTCTAGATTTTCTTCTTGTGTTTTTATGGTTTTAGATCTAACATTTAAGTCTTTAATCCATCTTGAATTAATTTTTGTATAAGGTGTAAGGAAGGGATCTAGTTTCAGGTTTCTACGTAAGGCTAGGAAGTTTTCCCAGCACCATTTATTAAATAGGAAATCCTTACCCCATTTCTTTTTTTTTTTTTTTGTCAGATTTGTCAAAGATCAGATGGTTGTAGATGTGTGGTGTTATTTCTGAGGCCTCTGTTCTGTTCCATTGGTCTATATATCTGTTTTGGTACCAGTACCATGCTGTTTTGGTTACTGTAGCCTTGTAGTATATTTTGAAGTCAGGTAGCATGATGCTTCCAGCTTTGTTCTTTTTGCTTTGGATTATCTAGGAAATGCAGGCCCCTTTTTGGTTCCATATGAATTTTAAAGTAGTTTTTTCGATTCTGTGAAGAAAGTCTTTGGTAGCTTGATGGAGATGCCATTGAATCTATAAATTACTTTGGGCAGTATGACCATTTTCAATATATTGATTCCTCCTGTCTATGAGCATGGAATGGTCTTTCATTTGTTTGAATCCTCTTTTATTTTGTTGATCAGTGGTTTGTGGTTCTCCTTGAAGAGGTCCTTCACATCCTTTGTAAGTTGGATTCCTAGGTATGTTATTCTCTTTGTAGCAATTGTGAATGGGAGTTAACTCATGATCTGGTGCTCTGTTTGTCTGTTGTTGGTGTATAGCAGTACTTGTGATTTTCTGCGCATTGATTTTGAATCCTGAGACTTTACTGAAGTTGCTTATCAGCTTAAGGAGATTTTGGGCTGAGACAATGGGGTTTTCTAAATATGCAATCATGTCATCTGCAAACATGGACAATTGGACTTCTGCTTTTCCTAATTGAATACACATTATTTATTTATTTTGCCTGATTTCCCTGGCCAGAACTTCCAACACTATGTTGAATAGGAGTGGTGAGAGAGGGCATCCCTGTCTTGTGCCAGTATTCAGAGGGAATGCTTCCAGTTTTTGCCCATTCCATATGATATTGGCTGTGGGTTTGTCTTAAAAAGCTCTTATTTTTTGAGATACGTTCCATCAATACCTAGTTTATTGAGAGTTTTTAGCATGAAGATGTGTTGAATTTTATTGCAGGCCTTTACTGTATCTATTGAGATAATCATGAGGTTTTTGTCATTGGTTCTGTTTTTGTGATGGATTACATTTATTGATTTGTGTATGTTGAGCCAGTCTTGCATCCCAGGGAGGAAGCCCACTTGATCATGGTGGATAAGCTTTTTGATGTGCTGCTGGATTCGGTTTGCCAATATTTTACTGAGGATTTTTGCACTGATGTTCATCAGGGATATTGGTCTACAATTCTCTTTTTTTGTGGTGTCTCTGCCAGACTTTGGTATCAGGATGATGCTGGCCTCATAAAATGAGTTAGGGAAGTTTCCCTCTTTTTCTATTGATTGGAATAGTTTCAGAAGGAATGGTAGCAGCTCCTCTTTGTACCTCTGGTAGAATTCGGCTGTTAATCCATCTGACAAAGGGCTAATATCCAGAATCTACAAAGAACTTAAACAAATTTACAAGAAAAAAAAACCACCAAAAGTGGGCAAAGGATATAAACAGACATTTCTGAAAAGAAGACATTTATTCATCCAACAGACACATGAAAAAATGCTCATCATCACTGGTCATCAGAGAAATACAAATCAAAACCACAATGAGATACCATATCACACTAGTTAGAATGGCGATCTTTAAAAAGACAGGAAACAACAGATGCAGGAGAGGATGTGGAGAAATAAGAATGTTTTTACACTGTTGGTGGGCGTGTGAACTAGTTCAATCATTGTGGAAGACAGTATGGCAATTCCTTAAGGATCTAGAACTAGAAATACCATTTGACTCAGTGATCCTATTACTGGGTATATACCCAAAAGTTTATAAATCATGCTACTATAAAGACACATGCACACATATGTTTATTGCAGCACTGTTCACAATAGCAAAGACTTGGAACCAAACCAGATGTCCATCAATGATAGACTGGATTAAGAAAATATGGCACATATACACCATGGAATACTATGTATCCATAAAAAAGATGAGTTCATGTCATTTTCAGGGACATGGACCAAGCTGGAAACCATCATTGTGAGCAAACTATCACAAGGACAGAAAACCAAAACCAAACACTGCATGTTCTCACTCATAGGTGAGAATTGAACAATGAGAACACTTGGACACAGGGCGGGGAATATCACGCATAGGGGCCTGTTATGGAGTGGGGGACAGGGGAAAGGTTAACATTAGGAGAAATACCTAATGTAAATGACAAGTTAATGGGTGCAGCAAACCAACATGACACATGTATACCTATGTAACAAACCTGCATGTTGTGCACATATATCCTACAACTTAAATTATAATAATAATGATAATAAAAAAAAAGTTCCCTCTCTCTCAAACTGCCACCTTATTTCTTTCTTCCCACTTTTCTGTCATGAAATAATTTTCATCCCTTCTTATATGTTATCAGCTTTCTTTGCATTTCATCTAAAATATGGTATGACTTTTATGCAGAATAAAGCGTAAGTCTCCTAAATATCTATCGGTGGTAGGAATCAACTACTGTTAGAATGTTTTGTCCAGTGGGCATGAAACAGGAAAAAAAAAAAAAAAAAACATATAGGGAAATAAAGAATTTGGGTAAGCAGTTTTTTCCCATTTTTTTTTTTTCGGCATCTGTAAAATCTCTCTATCAAAACTTTTACAAAATATCCCATCACCTTTATGCACACCAAGACTAACAAACTTGCTTTTCTTTAAGATTAATTTAACAGTATCTATGAGCAATTGAAAGGTGCCATGGTTCTTACAGCATGCAATGTAGAAAGGCAGACATTCTGTGGTGAAGACAACAAATGTTTATGAAAACTAACCCAGAACAAGTGGTCCTATTGCAAACTGCAACAAAACACATGAGATATTTTATTTTCTTCCCCTTATGAATAAAGGTGTATTTATGTCTTTAAACTTTGTGGTGTCTTTAATTCAATAGACATTTATTGACTGTTTCAGTTTTGCACTGTGTTATGTAGAGGAAACAATGTAAGCAAGATGGCATTTTCTCTGATAAGGAAAAGAGATCCTGTATATAAAAAGGATAGTGAAAGGTAGCTAATGACAAGTAGTGGGGTAGAGGGGACAATACAGAGGAAAATAGAGAGAGGAAAATACATGACTGAGGAACTTCAAAAGTTTCATGCTTTTAATGTGGTCATTGGGAACTAGAAGTTCTTCAAGGCATAAATAAGAGACAAGCATTTCAACGGGTGAAAACTGTGAATAAGAGCAAGATTACACATACTATTGTTAACGATTATAAGAACCATCATTTTTCAAAAAAAAAAAAAAAAAAGCCATCTTTTTTACCTGGAGTCTTTTGAGATAATTGTGTTACTTATTTGTTAAAAAGATCTAAATTATCATTGAATTTAATGCTAGTTTAGGGTATAATCCTTTGTCCACAAATAACTTCCAATTACCTTAAGTGGCTCTTATTATCTATCTATCTATCCATCTATCTATCTATCTATCTATCTATCTATCTATCTATCTATCTATCTATCTACCTATCTATCTATCTATCTATTATTATCTATTTATCCTTAATAACTTACCTACCTATTTAGTCATCCATGAATCTGTCCATCTGTCATTTTGTCTTCTCCTGTTACCCATTATTTTTGCATAAGACATATAAACAATAATACTGTAATGTCTAAAGGAGTTATTGAGTTGTACAGCATATCATCTGATAATGCTTCAGAGTGGATCTGACATTTATGACTAGAAAAAGATTTCAATGAGTGATGTAATTTAGCCAAGAGGAGGAAGATGATTACTTTTAATCATCTGAGAAGAAAACATAGACCCAGAACTAAGACTGACTACTTACCGGATTTGTTTGAAATTTGTGGTTTTTCTAAGATTACAGTAGTTAGATAAAAGTTCGAAGAGCGGGTAACAACTACATTTAGAAAACTAAAAAATATTTTCAAATTACCTTCTCAATGAAAACAAGCTTTTTTATCTGTTAAAATACATATTATGGGTGAAATTATAATTTGTCCACCCAAATAGTTGTAGGAAAACGAAGAGTTACGTGTTAATATAATTTCTCACTTTCTAGTTTTCAAAATAAATTTTAAAATAATCTTTATAAATTTTAAAATATTTTATAGAGCAAAATTAGTGTCACTCTGTTTTTTCATATATACATGTTGATCAGGTTAAGTAGGCATTAATCCCACAAAGGAAGTATACATAATATAAAACTATTGGGATCTTATTATTAATTTTAGAATATAGTTTATAATTGTGCTTAATAACTAAAATAGTGAAATATTTTTCTTTCGAAAAACATGTGTAACTTGATTATGTAAATACTGTCATTGTGATTCTGTTGAAAATTCTCTATGCTTTAACATAGTGATAAATATCCAGTTTCAATACAATTTCATGTAAAGGTGAACATCTATTATTGTGGCTTACTGACTATCTCCTATAAGTTCAAAGACTATAGAATTTCTAAGATACAGACATACTATTGAGGTAGGAGATCAGCAGGCTTGTTTTCCAAGCACTGGTGATGACCCCAGTCTCCACACTGCTGATCAGAGCAGGATGTGGTTGAAACAGTGTGCAGTGAAGAAGCAAGCTGAAACCAGCTGATGGTGACAGAGAAAAGCGACCTCTGGTTTCCCTCACTGCTTTTTAGCATAAAGATATTCCTACTGGTGCCATAACAATTTACAAATGACATAACAACAGGTCATGACAATGGCCCAGAAGTTACCTTATGTGGTTCTGGAAACTCCCTGCCCCTTTTCCAGAAATTTCTGAATAACCTACCTCTTAATTAGCGTATACTTAAAAAAGGATATAAATACCGCTGCCAACAGCCCATACACTGCTACTCTGGGCACACTGTCACTGGGGTAGCCCTGCTCCGCAAGGGGGAGCATCTCTGCTGCTTCTGCTGCTGCTGCTGATGATGATTATGATGATGATGTTCACTGCTGCTTCAATAAAAGTTGCTAACACCAAAGGCTTGCCCTTGAATTTCTTCTGAGTGAAGCCAAGAGCTCTCTGGGGCTAAGCTTCAGTTTTGGGGCTCATCTTCCCTGCATCTCTATGAACGTGTAAATGTAGTGTCTTACTTTCAAGACAAATTCAGTAATCATTTCATTTTCAAGGCTTTCCATGGCACACTTAGTACCAGAGTCAGCAAACTTTTCTATAAGGAACCAGATGGAAAATATTTTCTGCTTTGTGGGCAATACATATGGTCTCTGTCACAACTACACAACCCTACTGTTGTAGTGTGAAATACAATCCTCAGGGACAAGATCGGTAATAACAGAAGCCACAAATAGTAAGAAAACTCACAGGGAATACAGAACTCAAGAAACAATATCAGTATCAGCTGCCCCTTGTTACTTTAAGATTATCTTTCCCTGTATCCTTACCTGTGAATTTTTTTTAGCTTAATAAGGATGGTGTTCTACTTAAAAATCTCCTTTCATTTGCCCCAACTTAGAATATACTCAACCCCTTTTTACCACCATAATAAGCGGATTAATTAAGTTAGCACTTTCTGGTAGTGGTCAAAAAATACCCCTGACTCACACCTTTAGTTTCCTATTTATTACACTTCCAATCTGTGTTACAACTAATACTAAGAGGATAAATCCCTTTTGTTCTGATAGTCTCAACTTCTTTCTCTAAAACAGGCAATACAGTTACTAACGAATAAAAATAAAATTTAAACTCCCTTATATAAATATTGCATTTGATTCCATTCTTTTTACATGTAATATGTTCTATTAAAATGTGAAGACAAAAAGATCCTCCTTATCTTCTAAAACTGTTTTCAGAAGGATGAGTCAAAATCGGGCCCCTCAAATACTTTAGACTGCCAACACTTAAACATTTATTTAGTGCTTCCCCACTTCTTCATATACATATATGTATGTGTGTGTGTGTGTATATATATCTCAATATTATTTAGAAATTATATAGAGAGGTTATTATACAATATTCAATTAGTTAGATTTTAAATTTGATTCCATATTCTCCGGTGTGCAGAAAAATTTGGAGAGCGGAGAGAGATTAAGACTCATCTGGCCAGTGGGAGAGCCGTAGATTTAAGTTTGGCAAATAAATCACCTTTTATTTAGAATTTCAAAGTGCCGTCTCAGTAAATAAAGCACACTGAGTTGAATGCAGATTGAGAGGCATAATCATTATACTTATCATTATTATATAGTCATTGTTTACCTCTTGTATTGTCTTTATAGATATGCTGTGGCTTCCAAGGAGCCGTGAACTATTTTATTTTATCTTTATATCCCAGTATCTGGCACAAAGCTTGGTACACCTAGTGCATTACAAATATTGAGTAAAAGTATGAAAAATTATGCAGGCCATTGAATGATCTGTCCGAAAGTCTACTTAGGTAGGACTGTGTGACAAAAATAAGAGTCTGCAAACATTTTCTGGATATCTGCGCATGTGAATAAGTGAATGATGCATTAAATATAATACACACTAACACATATCTAATTAATTTAGCTTCTTATGCCTGATAAAACAAGAATGAGAAACTCTAAAAGATATTGCGTTGAGATATTTCCCTCTGGACTAATTTAGAAGCTAACAGAAGGATGTAAATCTGGTAATCGGTAAAATTTGCATATTTGTGAAAGAAAGATCTGTGAGATGATAGATCACTAGGAACTTTGCTCTATTTGATATTTCATAAGTTCATGCCATCAGATGGTGAATCCATTTGGGGGAAAAAAATTCCTCCGAGAAAATTTGAGGTTAAATGCTGAAATATAATAATATCCAATGTGAGAATATCTCTTTTGACTTTGTATTTGCATTTTCCTGCACATCACAAACAGGCTTGCACATCGCTCATGAGTAAGTTAACATGGTAATAATATTAATAAAATACAAAACTATTTGAAGATCCTTGAAAAATTAAAAAGTCCATCCCTTCTATTATATGAATAGCCTTCTATTATCTGTTAATATCTTAAAATTAAATGTTCCTCCCCAAAATCAAATACAAACCTAAAACATTTTTATTTCCATTGAGTAAGAGTTTCTGACTTAGGGAATACAGCTAGCAGTCAGTGATCTGACAATATACCCTGGATACTGTAAGAGGAATAATGCGTAAGTGAACACTCAACAGAGGAGAAGCCATAGATAAAATGGGAGTTTTAAGAGCCTGTAATCAAAGACGTGTAAGAAGCAGAGTGGCACATAAAAGGATCAAGAACCTTAATTTTTGACAAAATGTGGATTAAAAAAACTTACGGATGCATATGATTTAATATTAATATTATTAATATATTCTTTTAAATAGTTTTTGTAACGTTGTTTGAAAAAAAACCAGGACTTTGTGCTTGCTATGTTCTCTATCGGTTAGATAGATATTCATTTAATTTACTGTCTTATCACTATGTACTCATCAATTACTTTTGGATCTTTTTAAAAACGTCTTCTCTGACTACCTTATCTACAATAATTACTTTTGCCATTCTTTGCTACCTCTTTATTCTACTGTGGTAATAGTGTCATATACTGTCCTATATAGAACTTACAGCACTTTACATAGGCATACATTGTGATGTTAGTGATATTGTGTCATTTTTGCTACTGTGTTCTCAGCTGTTGGAATTCATCACAGGTGCTCCATAAATAATTTTTGAATGTTGAATGTTGAATGTTGAATGAATTAATGGAGAAAATTCCCTTTTCAATCTGGTATTGATATTAAATCTCAACATATTCAACTTAAGCAACACATTTCATGTTGCAGGTTCATAACTTTAATGAATAAATGCATTAACCAGGTAATTTTTACATTGAATATGTGTATTTGTTGAGATATTCCTACATATATAATTGCACATGATATTCAACAAATATCTTTGAATCTGTTATGAATAATGCATGGTTTTCTGTTTTTAATTGTTAAACTACAAGTATTTCAATGACAGTGGACTTACTTGTTGACAAATTTTATTTTAACTAATAAAAACAAGGTTAAAATAAAAATGACTTACAGTTAAAAATGGCAAAAAACGCAAACTGCAAAAGTAAAATTATGATCAATAATAAAGAACATGAATGTTTTAAAAATACCAGGCTATTTTTCAAATTTTCTTGCATAGTTTCATGTGGATTTGGTTCTCAAAATGAAATAAAATAAATATCCAAAGACTATTTTGGCAACTATAGAGATAAGCCAATAGATATATAACATACTTATGCCCAATTAGAAATTGCTACTTTGATCATTTCTTTCATTTCTGTTGTGAAACTAACCTAAGAATATAGATGACACTCTACTCAGGAATGAAACCATCGCTTGCGCCCCAAAAGAAAAAAGATTATGAAAACAAAATAAAGAAAAAAGCCAGTTTTGACAGAAAATATAGCATAGAAAAATAAACTGAATTAAAATACAAATTATCTTTTATATATATGATATTGCTGTATGTGTTGAAATGATTATTTTCTGCACTATGATTTTTCTTTTTGTTTAATATGCTATTAAGACATAAAAAATTCTTAGAAATTAGGTTGAAAGTTATTTACTTGTAGTGAGCTAGATATTTGAAAATTAGCTGCTATTATTTCATTTTCTAATTTTTTAAATTTTATTTTGTAAGAGCACTAAGCATGAGATCTACACTCAACACGTTTTTTAATTTTTTATTTCTAATTATAGTGGGTACATAATAAGTGTATATATTATTGGGGTACATGCAATATTTGGATACAGGCATGCAATGTGTAATAATCAAATCAGGGTAAATACGATATTCCTTTATCATTTATTTTTGTTAGAAACATTCCAATTTTACTCTTGTGGTTATTTTGAAATAAATAATAAATTATTGTTGACTATAGTCACTGTTGTGTTATGAAATATTAGATAATATTCATTCTAACTGTATTTTTGCACTCGTTAACCACTCCTACCCACTACCATTCCCAGCATCTAGTAACCATCAATCTAGTCTCCATGAGTTCAACTGTTTTAACTTTCAGTTTTCACATATAAGTGAGAACATGCAAAGTTTCCTTAACAAATTTTTAAGTGTTAAATACAATATTGTTATCTACAGGTGCAATGTTGTATATCAGATCTCTAGAACTAATTTCTCTTTCATAATTGGAATTCACCTCCTCCAGTCCCTGACAAACATTATTCTATTCTTCGCACCAATGTTTTTGTATATGTTTTGTATATTTTAGATATTTTATATAAGTGGAATCATGCAATATATGTATTTCTGTGACTGGCTTATTTCACTTAACATAATGCCCTATGGGTTCATTCATGTTGTTTACATATTGTAGGATTTCCTTCTTTTAAGGCTGAATAATATTCGATTATATATGTGTATACTACATTTTCTTCATTCATCTGTTGATGGGTATTTAGATTGTTTACACGTGTTGGCTACTGTGAATAGAGCTGCAGTTAACGTGGGAGTTGTTATATCTCTTAAGGATTTCAATTATCTTGGAGAAATATCAAAAGTGGGTATGGTAGCTTTATTTTTTAAATTTTTAGTTTTATTTTATTTTATTTTATTTTATTTTATTTTATTTTATTTTAGTTTACTTTAGTTTAGTTTAGTTTAGTTTAATTTATTTTATTTTTTATTTTATTTTATTTTAGAGACAAAGCCTCGCTCTGTCACCCAGCTGGAGTGCAATGGCACGATCTCAGCTTACTGCAACCTCTGCCTCCTGGATTCAAGCAATTCTCCCACCTCAGCCTCCTGAGTAGCTGGGAACAGAGGCACTCCCCACCACACCCGGATTTTTTTTTGTATGTTTGGTAGAGATGGGGTTTCACCATGTTGGCCAGGTTGGTCTTGAACTCCTAACCTCAAGTGATCCACCTCCCTTAGTCTCCCAAAGTGCTGTGATTACAGGCATGAGCCACGGCACTCGTCTGGGTAGCTTTATTTTATTTTTAATTTTTGATGACTCTTCATTCTGTTTTCCACAGTGGGAAAAAGATAGATAGATAGATATTCAATTTCTTCCACACCATCTGTTGAAGAAAGTATCCTTTCCTTATTGTGTAACTTGGCACCTTTGTAGAATGTGATGGTTAATACTGAGTGTCAACTTGATTGCATTGAATGATACAAAGTATTGATTCTTGTTGTGTGTGTGAGGGTGTTGCCAAAGGAGATTAACATCTGAGTCAGTGGGCTGGGAAAGGCAGAACCACTCTTAATCTGGGTGGAGCCAATCTAATTAGTTGCCAGCATGGCTGGAATATAAGTAGGAAGAAAAATGTGAAAAGAGAGACTGGCCTACCCTCCTAGCCTACTACATCTTTCTCCCATGCTGGATGCTTCCTGCCCTCTAATATCAGACTCCAAATTGTCTATTTTTGTAACTGGGACTGGCTTTCCTTTCTCTTCAGGCTACAGATGGTGTATTTTGGGACCTTGTGATGATGTGAGTTAATACTTAATAAACTCCCCTATATATATATATATGATATATATCATGATATATATATGATATATATATCATAATGTTTTATTATATATGAGATGCATATAATTATATATATATTTCATTAATTCTGTATCTCTAGAGAACCCTGACTAATACATTGAAGATCAATTGAATATCTACGTGTGAATTTATTTCTGAGCTCTCTATTCTGTTCCATTGGTCTGTAGTTCTGTCTTTGTGCTAGTACCATACTGTTCTAATTACTGTAGTTTTGTGATACTTTTTATTTTCAATCAGGAAGTGCAATGCCTCAGGCTTTATTCTTTTTTTTTCCAACATCGATTTGGCTATTGAGGTTTTTTTTGTGGTTCCTTATGAATTTTAGAATTGTTTTTTTCTGTTCTTATAAGAAAGGTTATTGAGATTTTAATAGAGAGTCCATTAAAACTCTAAGTCTCTTTGTTTAGTATGGACATCTTAACAATATTGAACCTTCCAATCCAAAAATATTAAATTTCCTTCCATTGTGGTGTGCCTCACTTAATTTCCTTCATCAATATTTTGTAGTTTTCAAAGTACACATCTTTCACTTTCTTAGTTAAATTAAGGCTAAGTATCTGATAATTTATAAATGTCCCACATTACTTTGCTGATACGTTTCAAGTAAAATAATTTTCATAACAGTCCTTTTACTAATCATATGTATGTAAAAGTAATTGATATATCCTTCTATATATTCTTCAAAAATTAACTGATTTTCTTAAGGAGATGGTTTTAAAACAGTGTTTTACTAGTCAAGTAATATGTATTAATTTATATTCTAAACTAGACATTTTGTTGAAATTCAGATATTAAAGTATGAACAAGACAAATGTATTTATTATTTAAAAAAATCTGTGGTCTTTATGGGGAAGATAATTAAAAATATAACTAATTACTAAGAATTAATATTTTTAAGTTAAAAGAAATAAAGAGGCTGTGAGAGAGGAGTTATATTTAATTGTGTATATATATATAATCCAAACAATCTCATATCTAAGTAATTGCTAAATTTTTGCTATTATTTAAATTTCTTTTGCTCTCAAATTTTATGGAACTTGCCCAAAGTAAAAATTCTGAAAAAAGCATCTTTGAAATGCTTTATTTTCTTTCCGCATGTAGGCTAGTCAAGCCCCCCAAAAAAATTCTCCCAAAGGATATACGGTTGATTTAAATTATTCATACTTTTAAATAATAAAAAGTAAATTACTCTTATATTTTAATTAAGTTTACTCTACTACAGGTCTTCAAATGTAACTAATGTAATGTAAAAAAAACTAAGCTTACACTTTGTCTTTAAGTCTTCGACCATCCCTTAAATTCTACAACAACATATTTAAATTTAGGAGATTATAAGAAATTATGGCTAGAGAATGTTACGTCAGAAGAAAAACTAGACTTTCAAAACCTTGCTTTTCTTCAAAATGCAATGTACTCTCTGTGCCTCTGGATGTCGTAAGTATCAAAAGAAATAATTTATGACCAAGCTATTGTGTTTTGTATTTTTTACCTGCTACACACATACCTAATAAATAACCATTTCACAACTTCTCTTTAAACTATACTATGGTCAATGAATCATGTAACATTTGAGATTGTTGTCAGGTGAAACTGGCACTTACAGAGCTCAGATAAGCATTCGGCGATGACAGAATGTGAACTCTTCAGTATCAACACCAACTGGCATCAATCTAGAGATTATGTTAAAAAATAAAATAATCTGTAGTGCACTATCTAAATCTAGAAGGCACAGGAATTGGCATCTTTATAGTACCTTAATAGTTATGGTTTGAAATTTCATAGTCCTCTGTCAACACTACAATTATCTTCTTTGAAAATTTTTTTGAAAGTAAGATTTTTTTATTATTTTTTGCACAATAGTACAACAGATTATACTTGGTTTTGGTGAGATATTAAGTTACACTCGTTGAGAAGAAGAAATATTTTGTCAAGTGCCAAAATAAGCAACATTCTCTCTTCAAGATACATGCTGTTTTATACTATAAAAATCGGCTTCTTTTAAGTGTGTTTTTGAAAGATAATATACATTTATTAAATTTCTAAAATATGTGGTTGTAATTTTTCACTATTATTATTTAATTTCATTAGATATACAATATAAATTTTTGAGGAATAAATTATTGTAACAATGTGGAGAATGATAAATAAACTCCTAAAATGTCCATTGATTAGGGGGAGGTAATTGAATCATGGGGGCCAATCTTTCCTAAACTATTCTCATGATAGTGAATAAGTCTCACGAGATCTGATAGGTTTATCAGGGGTTTCCACTTTTGCTTCTTTCTCATTTTCTCTTGCCACCGCCATGTAAGTAGTGCCTTTTGCCTCCTTCCATGATTCTGAGGCCTCCCTAGTCTTGTGGAACTGTAAGTTCAATTAAACCTTTTTTCTTCCCAGGCTGGGGTATTTATTTATCAACAGGATGAAAACGGACTAATCCATAATCATAGAATCTTTCTCCATTTAAGCAAGAGTGGCATTATACATTTTATATAAATGTGTGTGTGTGTGTGTGCGCGTGCGTGCACGTGCGTCTGTGTGCACCTGCTTGGATTATTTTAAGATCTTAGTCAACTTCCTAAATTTCATCTTTTTCATATCTTTTATTTTTTAAGTACAAAAGCTTACAATCATATTTTCCTGAAGTAATTTCGGTACATTTCACATTTAAGGGCTTATTTTTGATAATATTATTGATAGCAACAAAAAACCTTTTTAGATAGTAGTGTTTTGTTATAAAAAATTATGCTTATGTATTTGGTTGAGTATCTGGCCTTCATTGTATCTATAAATGCAAATTTTAAAATTCAGGATTAACACCAGTTCACCTCATAATTATTGCTTAAAAACAAAGAGCAGGTATATAGGTCTTATGAGTAGGTAATAATTAAATACTGGTAAACCATTATAGGTACAATTATATCCAAGAAACAACATCGATGGATTATAATGGCTGAGATCTTAATTAAACACAAGTCAGCAAATTCTAAACAAAAGTTAAATGACTACCACCTTTTCCTAACTCTTTACACAAATCATTAGGCTGTATCTTTTATTTTGAACATGAATTTCAACATGAAATTTAAATGCATTATTTAAGAAGACAGAATATAAAAATATCAGTTGAATATTAAAAGAATGGAACTGCTATAGTTTAAAATGTGCTCCTTCCAAAATTCATGTAGAAGCTTTATCTCCACTGTGACAGTATTAAGAGGTGAAGCATTTGGGACAGTGATTAAGTCATGAGGGTTCAGTCATTATGAGTGAGATTAGTGTCTTATAAAAGAGCTGAAGGGAACCATGTTAGGCCCTTTTTACACTTCTGCTTTCTGATATGTGAGAAAACAGCATTTGACTGCTCAGGAGGATGCAATAAGACATCACATTGGAAAGAGAAAACAAGGCCCTCATCAAACATCAAGCCTACCAGCACCTTGATCTTGAACTTCTCAGTGTCCACAGCTATGAGAAATAGATGTCATCCTTTATAAATAACCCATTCTTAAGTATTTTATTCTAGCAGTAGAAAAAGACAAAGACAGGTACTAAATCACCTTTTGAAAAATCTGCCAAAATATTTTTAATGATCCAAACTCATCATTAATTGTACAAAATAAGAATTATCTCCCTGAAAGGTGCAAATTAGGATGCTGGTTTAGTTCTTTATTGAATTTATTTTAGTTCAGGTCATCTTGATCATTTTTGACAAACTCTAATTAAAATAATTTCATTTATATTAATATAGTATTGTTATAAAATATGTAGTTCTCAGCTCTCAATTCAGAAATCTGCTCATTTTTCTGTGTGGCTGTCTAATCCAACACTGGTATAGTTCACACCTCATATCTCAGAAGGCTACAGCTCTGTAGCCTTCTGGATGTTTGCTGGGCCACTGAGTAGTGTAATTATTTATGTTCATCTTGTAATTGCTTCCTCTATTTCATGATAATTGGGGAAAATGGGTTAAGGATACAGGCAAAGTGTTTAGGTACCACACAAAGAAAATGATGAATTTTATTGTATTCTGACTCATTATTTAGTTTTAAGCTACCTCAGAGGAAAAAAAAAATTGTCTAATTTTTTAGTAGTCTCCAGTATAGCACATTATCCAGTATTTATATAGTATGCTGCTAAATTTAATGCATTATTGAAAGGAATAATTTGGTGTTTTCTGATATGTAAGCATGGCTTAAAATTACAATTTGAAAGCAGTAGATCTTTCTACTGAATCTATCCAATACTTTAAGTAATACAAATTACCATATAGTAAAATCCCCTTATGTTGTAGATTACTAACAGTTTATTTTATTTTTTTTTTTTATTTTTAGTGCATCTTATTGGTTTACTTAAAATTATATATTTTCAAATACTGGCCCTTTTCTTCCTCCTGTCTAACTGAAACATTGCATCTTTGACCAATCACCCTATTCCTCCACTCCCTAGCCACCTGTAGCCACAGTTCTGTTCTTTGCTTCTGTGTGTTCATTTTTTAAATAGCTTATTTTAAATAACTATAAATTATCACCGTAAAGGTAGAATATGACTTGCAATTTTAACATATAAAGGCCCCAAAGGCAGAAGGGTAGTGTCAAGTTTGATGTAGTTAAACTATATACTGTATGGGATCTGCGTAAGTTTGCTAGGGCTGCTCTAACAAAGGTAACAGACTGTGGCTAAAAACGAACAAAACAACAATAACAAATAGATAATTTATTTTCTTCATGGTTCTTGAGACTAGAAGTCCAAACTCATGTTGTCATCAACTTTGGTTTCCTCTGAGACCTCTCTTCTTGGCTTCTAGATGGCTTTCTTCTCTCCATGTCTTCATAGCATCTTTCCTCTGCAGATGTTCATGTCCAAATGTTCTCTTATTATAACAACGTTAGGGCCCAATTTAATGACCTCATTTTAACTAAATTACCTTTATAAAGGCCCTATCTTTAAATATAGTCACACACTGAAGTATTGGGAGTTAGAACATCAACATATCAATTTTGGTGGGACACAATTCAACTCAAAACAGAATGATAAATATTAAGGTTGGCAAGGAGGAATGCTTATAAATATTTTTTTCAACGTTACTACTTTTTCTGTGATAGTAAAGAAGAATGGTACATTATAATACTGTAACAAAATGTGGTCCTCAATATACAAATTATTATTTATCTATTATTTTCTTATAGAAAGCTTCATAACACAATACCACAAATCAGTAGCTTAAAAGCATACCTAGTTATGATCTCTCCATTCTCTAAGTTTGAACTCTGGACACAAAATCAACACGCACTCTGCTCAGGCTCTCACAAGCCTGAAATCTAACTCTTGGCCGGGGCTTGTTCTCATTTAAGGCTTGGGCCTTATCCCTAGAACATGTGGTTTTTGACAGAATTCAGTTTCAGTTCCTTTCAGTTGTAGGACTAAAATCCCTACTTTCCTGCTAGCTTTTGGCCCAGGGATCAAAATTGGCTTCTATTGCTAACCCTTGAGTCCTACCTACTTGGTGCTTTCACAGCATGGCAACTTAACTTCATCAAGACCAGCAGTATGATCTTCTTCATACTCTAAATCTCTGATTTCAGGAAGAAGTTAAGCCCACTAAAAGAGATAATTTCAAGTTATAAAAAAGAAAAATATAATCTTGTGATGTAAGTTACCTAGGATAGACAAAAATTACATTGTTCTCTCTAATTTTAGTAGCAAATATGGACAGACTTAGTGAAATACATTTATGTTTTATGTTATATTTTCAAGATTGCATTTCCAGTGATTGGAGCTTTCCAAAGAGGCAAATTATCAACTTTATTGTAAAAGCAGCTCTTAACAAATTATTCCAAAGCCCATTTTTTTTTCTCAACTTGTTTAATCATTGTAAATAATTTGTCAACTCTTAAATATATATTTATTGAAAACTAACACTTATCTTCCTGAGATCACATTAAGTGTTCTATTAATGTACGTAGATACAACATTCGTTTTCTTTTATTATTATAATACTTTAAGTTCTGGGATACATGGCAGAACGTGCAGATTTGTTACATAGGTATACATGTGCCATGGTGGTTTGCTATACCCATCAACCCATCATCTACATTAGGTGTTTCTCCTAATGCTATCCCTTCCCATGCCCCTACTCCCTGACAGGTCCCAGTGTATGGTGTTCCCCTCTCTGTGTCCATGTATTTTCATTTTTCAACTCCACTTATGAGTGAGAACATGTGGTGTTTGGTTTTCTGTTCCTATGTTAGTTTGCTGAGAATGATGGCTTCCAGCTTCATCCAGGTGTCTGCAAAGGACAGGAACTCATCCTTTTTATGGCTGCATAGTATTCCATGGTGTATATGTGCCACATTTTCTTTATCCAGTCTGTCACTGATGGGCATTTGGGTTGGTTCCAAGTCTTTGCTATTGTGAATAGTGCTGCAATAAACATACATGTGGATGTGTCTTTGTAGTAGAGTGATTTATAATCCTTTGGGTATATACCCAGTAATGGGGTTGCTGGGTCAAATGGTATTTCTAGTTCTAGATCCTTGAGGAATCACCACACTGTCTTCCACAGTGGTTGAATTAATTTACATTGTTCTCTCTAATTTTAGTAGCAAATAAATGTATTTCATTAAGTGTAAAAGGGTTCCTATTTCTCCACATCCTCTCCAGCATCTGTTGTTTCCTGACTTTAATAATCGCCATTCTAACTGGCATGAGATGGTATCTCATTGTTGTTTGACTTGCATTTCTCTAATGACCAGTGATGATGAGCTTTTTTGTTTGTTTGTTTCTAGGCCGCATAAATGTCTTCTTTTGAGAAGTGTCTGTTCATATCCTTCCCTCACTTTTTGATGGGGTTGTTTGTTTTTTTCTTCTAAATTGCTTTAAGTTGCTTGTAGATTCCTGACATTAGCCCTTTTACAGATGGGTAGACTGCAAAAATGTTCTCTCATTCTGTGTGTTGCCTGTTCACTCTGATGAAAGTTTCTTTTGCTGTGCAGAAGCTATTTAGTTTAATTAGATCTCATTTGTCAATTTTGGCCTTTGTTGACATTGCTTTTGGTGTTTTAGTCATGAAGTCTTTGCCCATGCCTATGTCCTGAAAGGTACTGTCTAGGTTTTCTTCTAGGATTTTTGTGGTTTTACGTTCACATTTAAGTCTTTAATCCATCATGAGTTAATTTTTGTATAAGATATAACGCGGGGTCCAGTTTCAGTTCTCTGCATATGATTAGCCAGTTTTTCCAATACCATTTATTAAACAGGAAATACTTTCTCCATTTCTTGTTTTTGTCAGGTTTGTCAAAGATCAGATGCTTGTAGATTTGTGGCATTATTTCTGAGGCCTCTGTTCTGTTCCA
>NW_012103277.1:718313-749297 GCF_000951045.1 Mandrillus leucophaeus | reverse complement strand
GTGTAAAAGGGTTCCTATTTCTCCACATCCTCTCCAGCATCTGTTGTTTCCTGACTTTAATAATCGCCATTCTAACTGGCATGAGATGGTATCTCATTGTTGTTTGACTTGCATTTCTCTAATGACCAGTGATGATGAGCTTTTTTGTTTGTTTGTTTCTAGGCCGCATAAATGTCTTCTTTTGAGAAGTGTCTGTTCATATCCTTCCCTCACTTTTTGATGGGGTTGTTTGTTTTTTTCTTCTAAATTGCTTTAAGTTGCTTGTAGATTCCTGACATTAGCCCTTTTACAGATGGGTAGACTGCAAAAATGTTCTCTCATTCTGTGTGTTGCCTGTTCACTCTGATGAAAGTTTCTTTTGCTGTGCAGAAGCTATTTAGTTTAATTAGATCTCATTTGTCAATTTTGGCCTTTGTTGACATTGCTTTTGGTGTTTTAGTCATGAAGTCTTTGCCCATGCCTATGTCCTGAAAGGTACTGTCTAGGTTTTCTTCTAGGATTTTTGTGGTTTTACGTTCACATTTAAGTCTTTAATCCATCATGAGTTAATTTTTGTATAAGATATAACGCGGGGTCCAGTTTCAGTTCTCTGCATATGATTAGCCAGTTTTTCCAATACCATTTATTAAACAGGAAATACTTTCTCCATTTCTTGTTTTTGTCAGGTTTGTCAAAGATCAGATGCTTGTAGATTTGTGGCATTATTTCTGAGGCCTCTGTTCTGTTCCACTGGTCTATATATCTGTTTTGGTATCAGTGCCATGCTGCTTTGGTTACTGTGGGCTTGTAGTATATTTTGAAGTCAGGTAGTGTGATGCCTCCAGGTTTGTTCTTTTTGCTTAGCATTGTCTTGGCTATACGGGCTCTCTTTTGGTTCCATATGGAATTAAAAGTATTTTTTTCTTATTCTGTGAAGATATGCAATGGTACCAGCAAAACTAAGCTTCATAAGCAAAGGAGAAATGAAATCCTTTATATACAAGCAAATGATGAGAGATTTTGTCACCAACAGGCCTGCCTTACAAGAGCTCCTGAAGGAAGTATTAAATATGGAAAGGAAAAACTGGTACCAACCACTGCAAAAACATACCAACTTGTAAAGACCCTCAACACTATGAAAAACTGCATCGACTAATGGGCAAAATAAAGAGCTAGCATCATAATGCCAGGATCAAATTCACACATAACAATATTAACCTTAAATATAAATGGGCTAATGTCCCAATTAAAAGACACAGACAGGCAAATTGGATAAAGAATCAAGACCCATCGTCGTGCTATATTCAGGAGACCCATCTCCTGTGCAAAGACACACATAGGCTCAAAATTAAGGGATGGAGGAGTATTTACCAAACAAATAGAAAGCAGGACAAGCAGGGTTTGCAATCCTAGTCTCTGATAAAACAGACTTTAAACCAACAAAGATCAAAAAAAGACAATGAAGGGCAATACATAATGGTAAAGGGACCAATGCAAGAAGAAGAGAAAACTATCCTAAATATATCCTAAGCATTCAACACAAGAACACCCAGATTCATAAGGCAAGTTCTTAGAGACCTACAAAGAGACTTAGATTGCCCCACAATAATAGTGGGAGACTTTAACACCCCACTGTCAATATTAGACAAAATAATGAGACAGCAAATTAACAAAGATATTCAGGACTTGAACTCATCTCTGGACAAAGCAGATGTAATAGACACCCACAGAACTCTCTTCCACCCCAAATCAACAGAATATATTTTCTTCTCAGCACGACATCACACTTATTCTAAAATTGACCACATAATTGGAAGTAAAATACTCCTCAGCAAATGCACAAAATGGAAATCATAACAAACAATCTCTTAGATCACAGGGACACTGAACAACCTGCTCCTGAATGACTACTGGGTAAATAACGAAATTAAAGCAGAAATGAATAAGTTATTTGAAACCAATGAGGACAAAGGCACAATGTACCAGAAATTCTGGGATGCAGCTGAAGGAATGTTTAGAGGGAAATTTATAGCACTAAACGCCCACATGAAAAAGCAGGAAGGATCTAAAATCGACACCCTAACATCACAGTTAAAGAACTAGAGAAGCAAGAGCAAACAAATTCAAAAGCTAGCAGAAGACAAGAAATAACTAAGATCAGAGCATAACCGAAGGAGATAGAGACATGAAAAATCCTTCAAAAAAATCAATGAATCCAGGAGCTGGATTTTTGAAAAGATTAACAAAATAGATAGACCGCTAGCTGTAGTAATAAATAAGAAAAGAGAGAAGAATCAAATAGATATAATAAAAGATGATAAAGGGGATATCACCACTAATTCCACAGAAATACAAACTACCATCAGAGAATTCTATAAACACCTCTATGCAAATAAACTAGAAAATCTAGAAGAAATGGATAAATTCCTGGACACGTAGACCTTCCCATGACTAAACCAAGAAGAAGTCAAATCCCTGAATAGATCAATAATGAGTTCTGAAATTGAAGTAGTAATTAATAACCTACCAACCAGAAAAAAAAGCCCAGGACCAGACAGATTAACAGCCAAATTCTATCAGAGGTACAAAAAGGAGCTGGTACCATTTCTCCTGAAATTTTTCAAACAATAGAAAAAGAAGGACTCGTCCCTAACTCATTTTATGAGGTCAGCATCATCCTGATACCGAAACCTGGCAGAGATACAACAGTAAAAGAACATTTCAGGCAAATAACCCTGATGAACAGCGAAGTGAAAACCCTCAGTAAAATACTGAGAAACTGAATCCAGGAGCATATCAAAAGCTTATCCACCATGATCAAGTCAGCTTCATCCATGGGTTGCAAGGCTGGCTCAACATACACAAATTAATAAACATAATCCATCATATAAACAGAACCAAAGACAAAAGCCACATGATTATCTCAATAGATGCAGAAAAGGCCTCTGATAAAATTCAATACATCTTCATGCTAAAAACGCTCAATAAACTAGGTATCAATGGAGCGTATCTCAAAATAATAAGAGCTATTTATGACAAACCCACAGCCAATATCACACTGAATGGACAAAAGCTAGAACATTCCCTTTGAAAACTGGCACAAGACAAGGATGCCCTCTCTCACCACTCCTATTCAACACAGTGTTGGAAGTTCTGGCCAGGGCAAACAGGCAAGAGAAAGAAAGAAAGGGTATTTAAACAGGAAGAGAAGAAGTCAAATTTTCTCTATTTGCAGATGACATGATTGTATATCTAGAAAACCCCATCATCTCAGCCCAAAATCTCTTTTAGTTCATAAGCAACTTCAGCAAAGTCTCAGGATACAAATCAATGTGCAAAAATCACAGGCATTCCTACACACCAATAACAGAGAGCCAAATCGTGAGTGAACTCCCATTCACAATTGCTACAAAGAGAATACAATACTCAGGAATATAACTTGCAAGGGATATGAAGTACCTCTTCAAGAAGAATGACAAACCACTGCTCAAGGAAATAGGAGAGGACACAAACAAATGAAAAAAAAAATTCATGGTTATGGATAGGAAGAATCAATATCGTGAAAATGGCCATATTGCCCAAAGCAATTCAACAACAATATTCTTTAAGTGGTTTTTGAATGCTAAGGAGACTGCCTTCCATCCATTGATGCACTTATAATTTAATATTTAAAAGTCACAGGACATTTATAGGCAGTGAGAAACAAAACAAAATGAAAGTGCTTGAAACCTGGTAAACTACAGCAATCACTTACAATATAGACAAGCAGCAATAGCCTTTTTTGCTCGTGGAAGTATCTCAGTCTTTTTATACTGATATGAATATCGAAAATACTCAGTAAATATTTGTTGGCTAATAAGTGATCAGCCATTTATATCAGAAGTATACTTAAGCTAGAAAGAGGAAACATAGAATCAGGCCTGAAACTGAAGCTGGAAATTGATGCAGAGTGAACAGATAGATTAGAATCCAAAGTCTCATCAATGTGCTAGGTACAAAGGTAACTATCCATTCTGGAAGACACAAGGCAAACAAATTAAGCCTTGAAAGGTAAATGACTTGACATCACATGTTAGGCAACGTTTTCTATTGTTCTTCGCCTCAGATTATAAATGTTGGAGTAAGACTTTCCGAACTGCTTTCATATTTTGTCTGTAAGTAGAAAGCATTTGCTGTACTTAAAAGGTACATTTCTGGTATTTAGGGAGAATGTAAATTCAACCTCTCTGGCACTCTATAATTACCTTACTGTAATGTAACTTTCTACAACACCCCGAAAGCTTTTCCTTCAACACTTCTTGAAACTCCTACTGTTCAAGTATAGTTCTATAGAAATTGCTGCATTTCTCATCCTTCATTGAAGGACAAAATTTTTACTGCCCACGGTTGGCTGTTTGTGTCTCCAAACACCAGAGTAACTTGATGGCTCAGACCAAACATCAATCCTCTTTGGCTTTCATATCTGCACAAACATTCCTGATCACTGGTTCCTCCACCTAGTGACTAATTTCACCATCCCTTCCCAAATATTTCAATTCACTGAAAACTCTTAATCATAAATAAAAACTCCTAACTGATCACCTGAAAACTCCTTTTTTGTAAGTCCACAGTCAATCTATCAATGAATTCTATTAATTCTAAATAAGATCAATCAGTTTTCTTAAAAAAAAGATTCATAATGCACAAGCGCAAAGCATAATAATGCGACTCTCGGTTGAACACATTTGTTTCCTTATAGATCTCTGTTCTTGTATGTATGACCTCTTCCAGTATATATTTTTTGTTGGCCAGATAAACCGATCACTTTAAAATGTGAATCAGATAACTCCACTGCTTGCTTAAAAACAAGGGGTGCTGGCTTTTTAACATGTACCATAAAAGGTCCTGTTTGATCCTATCCCATCCAGTGTCTCTAGATTTTATATCAGCTATTCCTTTACCTTTTATCATTTTTTTTTCTTATATCAACCTGACTAACTTGATGGGGAGATCACTTCTAAGAAAGTATTTTCCTGATTATTCTTTCAAAATTGTCATCTTCTGACCTCCTGCCTTCACTTTATAGTCTCTCTCACAGAAGCCATCTCTTTCGTGTCATGAAAATTATCATCATTTGAATTTGATATTGATCAATATGCTTATTTTTAATGACTTTCTTCTGGAGTAAGCTACAAGCTTAATGTGAGCAAAAATTATTTCTTATTTGTTTATTCCTACTTACCCAGAGTCTGAAACAAAAATTAGCACAGCGATAATGTCCACAAAATGTAAACGAGTGAAATAATGGTTCCTTTTTGGTTAACACTTTTAGGAAGAAAGGGATAGTTGTTAAAGGTATACTACAAAGCATTGCCAAACATTATTATACATTATTGCTTAAGCTCTGTTGTGAGTATGTAGATGTTAGTTAGTTAGTTTTTACCTGACATAAATGTTTCTATGCCCAACATATTATATTAAATGTAGGGAAAGATAATTAATTTTATCTACCTGAATTTGCTAAACATACCCATCTTTTTCTATGCATGCTCTCTCAGTGCGATGAACTGGATCACGACGTAAAGAAGTCAAAGTAATGGTATTTCTTTAATAAGTGCAAATGTGTATATTTCTTCATTGTAATATACAATGTGAAAAATTATCAGTTCAGAATTACTTAGGAAAACTGAGTTTTAAGCACGGTGAGGACAGTTATCATGTCTTATTTAATTGTCATAATGTGTATTATCTATACAACATAGCAACACTCAACTATTGATTTGGTAAATCAATGGATGGATGGATGAATGAAAGAACAGATAGATGGATAGATGGAGAGATAATCACATTTCATATGAAAGATTTAAGATAAGGTTTAGAGATTATGAAGCAAATGGTTTCACAATTTGGTACTCTGAGAGTATTGTGATAAATTAACTTTTAAAAACCTGCAATTCATGAATGTTTTTCATTATTTTCCTGTACACATCTTTTGAAAATGCAAATCTTTACACGTGACCAAAGTACCCTTAAATAAATTTAAAAGTACTCATTATTGTATTTACTTCAATATATTTTTTATTTGCTCATTTTACTTTATTGCTTTGTTTAAAATATTATCTAAGGTTACAAAGTATAAAATAAGCTCTTGGTGTTGACTTCTTTCTTTTTCTTTCTTTTTTTTTTTTTTTTTTTTTTTTTTTTTTTTGAGACAGAGTCTCTCTCTTGTTGCCCAGGCTGCAGTGTAGTGGCGGGATCTTGGCTCACTGCAAACTCCGCCTTCTGGTTTCAAGCGATTCTCCTGCCTCAGCCTCCTGCGTAGCTGGGATTACAGGCGCCCGTCACCACACCCTGCTAATTTTTGTATTTTTAGTAGAGAAGAAACCTCATCATGTTGGCCAGGCTGGTCTCGAATTCCTCGTGATCTGCCTGCCTCGGCTTCCCAAACTGCTGGATTACAGGTATGAGCCACACTGTGCCTGGCCTTAATGTTGACTTCTAATAAACAATGGTTTCAGTGACATTCAGTGGCATACCTCTCTATGAAGATCATATAAGACTGGGCGCAGTGGCTCATGCCTATAACCCAAGCACTTTGGGAGGCCAGGCGGGAGAATTGCTTGAAGCCAGGAGTTTGAGACCAGCCTGGGCAACATGATGAGACCTCAAAAAAAAAAAAAAAAAAAAAGCCAATGTGGTGACACATGCCTCCTGTAGTTCTAGCTACTTGGAAGGCTGAAGCAGGATGATCACTTGAGCACAGGGGTTCAAGGCTGAAGTGAGCTATGATCGGGCCACTGCACACCAGCCTGGGCAACAGAATAAGACCCTGTCGCAAAAGAATACAATTAAAAATTATACATACATATAATTTAAAATTATGTATATATAATTTTTATTTATTTTTATTTATATATAATATTGACTGAAAGAAGAAATTTAAAAATCCATCTCAAATTAGTGAATCACTCATTTCTTTGTCAAACTTAAATAACACTAGACAATATGAAATTTAAATAAGTTGGTTAGACAGGGAAAATGTTTGAAGATGATTATTTCATACATTTTCACTGGTGACTATAAAATAGTACTTTAAACTCAAGTGCTGGTTGCTGATGGAGTGCAAATCAACTTCAATTGTTTTTGACTTCTTACGGGTGAAATATATGAAGAAATATCACACCAAATGCATTCACAGAAATAGTAACTGAAGATAGATTAATGAGGTCTGAAACTATAAGCACTGAGGAATAGGACTACACAAACAGATAAACACAATGTTACAGTGACAAAAGCAACGACAAGAAACAAATCAATATAATATTCAACTTTTAAAACGAGAGTACAAACAAAAATAGAGGTTTAAGAGACAGACAATCATCTTCAAGTATTCAAGTAGTAAAGTATGTATGCTTATAAATGAATATATATATGTGTAATATAATTACAGGAAATTAGAGAAAGAAATGGAAGCATCAAATTTCTGAAAGACTATTTCACTCCGTCTCAAAAAAAAAAAAATTGTTATTTCTTTAGGTAAGATTATGAGTGAAAATTTAGTCTTTTTTTCATTCTTATGCATTTTCTTCTTAATTTTTCATGAAATAATTATAACGTTTATAATTAGAATATAATTAAAATGTATTATTTAGAAATAGTTCACAAGACAAAAAACATCTTCAATTTATGATGATGAAATAAAGCAAATGTAGATATCTAAAAGACTAAATTAATAAACCCACAAAATATTGGTACAAAGCATTATTAGTTTGTCATTTGTTAATTATTTCTAATTTAAAAATATAGAAATAATATGCCGATACATATATATTAAATTTTAAATGGCTTCCATTAATATATTTTAACTTAGTGATATCGTGTATATCAATTCATAAATCAACTTAAATGTTTGTTGGTGATATTTCTTAGATAGCCAGACTTCAAAAATAACAAAATGTTTCCTTTTTTACTTTTTCCCTGTTTTTATCATTTCTCCTTTTTTTTTACTTATGCACAACATATTATTTTTTCATCAAATCTTTCATATCCTACATTTCCCAGAATCATAAGCACATTCAGACAATTTTGTAGTATTTATTCAATGTAGTCAAATCAGATCAATGTGTATCTCAAACTTGAACTATGATTCTATCCTCATCACCGATGATACAATGTTTGTGTTTTTAAACAGCTGTAACAAACTTGTAAGGGAAATGAAAGTCTTTTCCAAATTATTCAGTTACTTGTTCAGTACTCCATCACTCGTCTATCAATAAATTTACCTATTATCTATGGAAGATATAATCTATCAAAAAGGCTTTACCTGTTTTTAGGTCCTGTATATAAAATTGAAGATATCATGTTATTTTCATATTTAAAAAAAAAAAGACCACTCTGTGTATTCTTTTGGTTTTTTTGGGAAATACAGTGGAATAGTAATAATGTAGAGAGAGAAATTACCATGTAATTTAAACTATGTGGATCAGAAATTACAAAAGCTCTTATATAACAGCATTTTAATGTCTTTTATTCTGTCTACAATGAAATTGTAAGATGAATTATACTGAATCATCTATATTCAATTTTTTATATCTAGTTTGATGCATTTTTATTTTTATTTATTTAGAGACAGGGTCTTCCTCTGTCATCTAGACTTAAGTGCAGTGGCACAATCATGGCTCACTGCAGCCTCAAACTCTTCAGCTTAAGGGATCCTCCTGCCTCAGCCTCTCGAGCAGCTAGGACTACAGGCATGTTCTACCATGCTCAGCTAATTTATTTATTTTTTTCTGTTTGTTTATGTGTGTGTGTGTGTGTGCGCGCGCGTGTGTGTGTGTGTGTTTGTTTTCTCATAGAGACAGGATCTTTCTTTGTTGCCTAGACTAGTCTCAAATTCCTGGCCTCTAGTGATCCTCCCACCTTGTACTCTCAAACCTGAGGCCTTTTTAGTTATTTTGCAAAGTAATTCATCAATAATTTAAAAAAATTGTATCATAAGATAAATTCTTACTCATAACAGAAAGGTATCTGCATATCAATAAGTTACATCTTACACTTTATTGCAATTTTCAATTCAAAGCAAGTTAATCTTTACCTTGAATTATTATTCCTAGAAAATCCATGTGGAATTCTTAATTAATTCTCTAATTTGTCTTCTCATCATTTTAGCAGTGTCACTCATAAAGCAAAAGTTTTTACTTTTGGGATTTATTTTTTGTTGTTACTTTTCCTTTTTAGGGATTATGCTTTTGGTAGTAAGAATAAGAACTGTTTACCTGATGCAGCTTCCTAAAGGTGATTTGGGTTTTTTAACCCCTAAAATCTTATGTTTTTATATTTTACATTGAAATCTGTGATCTATTTAGAGTTAATGCGAGTATAAGATGTGAGATAATAGTTACTCTGTGTATTAGTTTCTTCTTACACTTCTAATAAAGACATAACCAAGACTGGGTAATTTATAAAGGAAAGAGGCTTAATTGACTCACAGTTCCACAGGGCTGAGGAGGCCTCAAGGAACTTAAATTATGTCAGAAGAGGAAGCAAGCACATCCTTCTTCACATGGCAGCAGCAAAGAGAAGTGTAAAGTGAAGTAGGGAGAAAGCCCCTCATAAAACCATCAGGTCTTGTGAGAACTCACTCACTGCCATGCACTCACTGTCATGAGAACTGCGTGGAGGTAACTGCCCCCATGATTCAATTACCTCCCACCGTGTCCCTCCCACGACATGTGGGGAATATAGAAACTACAGTTCAAGATGAGATTTGAGTGGAGACACAGGCCAACAATATCACTTTGTTTGTTTTTGCCTATGGATATCCAAATATTTCCATATGATTTCCTCCAAAGGCCATCTTTCCTCCATGGCATAGAATTCCATTTGCCTCTTTGACAAAAATCAGTTAGGAATATTTATGTGGATCTATTTCTCTGTTTCAATTAGTTCCATTTATCTATATGTCTATCTGTTGTTTAAGACTTAAAACAAAGGTTAATTATTATGTTTATCTTGAAATCTGGGGAAAACCAAAGGCCCTCTTTTCCAGCGTACAACCCACTGTGGCATTGCACAGCATGCATTGTCTTCCTTTTTTGGGCTGTGAATATATATTACTAATAAACTAGTATGAGGCTCATCTGTACAGTGTTGGGTGCTGTGTGTTTGACCTGTAGCATAACTTTATGATAGTAAGCTCAAAAACCTAATCATGGGATAAAAAAGGATGAGATCAAAACACTGTATCTCTGACAATACATTTTTTAATTTTGTAGCTATAAAAGTCTTGAAATAGAGTAGACCAATATATCCCACTTTATTATTCTGCTTCCAAATTATTTTAGCTATTTGAGTTCCTTTGTTTTCGCACCTACATTTCAGATATTGTCAATATCTAAGAATTCTTGCTGGAATTTTGATGGACATATTGTTAAACCCACATACCAATAGGAGCAGAATTGGTAGTTTTTCTATATTGAGTCTTCCAATCCATGAACAGGCTATGTATCTCCATTTGGTTAGGTCTTACTTTGTTTCTTTCATTACCACGGCATTGTTTCAGCATATAAGTCTTGTAAGTGTATTCTTAGTTTTATACCTATGTGTTTTGTTGCTTTGATCTTTTTTTAAGCAGTTTTAAATGATATTGCATTTTTAATTTTAACATCGATGTGCTCATTGCTAGTTATAGAAATGCAATTTATTTTTGTAGGTTGGTCTTGTATTCTGTCACCTTTCCAAATGAACCTGTTAGATCTAGGAACATTTTTTAAAAAGAGAATTATTGGAATTTTCTAGATAGAAAATCGTGTCATCTGTAAATAGTTTTTCTTATTTGTTTTTGATTTGTATCCCTTCTACTGGTCTTTCTTGGCATATTTCACTGACTAGAATTCCCGGTACTATGTCGAATAAGAGTGACTAGTGTGGACATATATTTTCACATTCCTGGTAGAATAAAAGCATTCATTTTTTTCATGGTTAAGTATGTGACTGGTAGGTTTCATTGAGTTGATTTGTTTTGCTTTGTTTTTGTAAATTCTCTTATATAGGAAATTCTACTCTATTTCTATTTTTCTGACATTTCTTAAAAATTATGAATGAGTGTTGAATTTTGTCAAATGCTTTTTCTACATCACATCACTTGATATAATATTAAGATTTTTTTCTTTCTTATAGTGTTAATATAATGGATTACATTTATTGAATTTTGAATAGTGATTTAGCCTCCCATGACTGGAATAAACCCTATTTAGTGATGGTATATAATTCATTTTCTGCTTTTTTTATAAATTTTAATTTCTTTATTAATTTTAAAATTTAAAAAAAAAATAGAGATCTCACTAAAATGAGGCCTCACTATGTTGCCCAGGCTGATCTCACACTCCTAAGTTAAAGTGATCTGCCTGCCTTGGCTTCTTAAAGTGCTGAGACTATAAGCCTGAGCCACTGTTCCCAGCCATTAACTCTTTTTATATAATAATTTTGCATCTATATTACTGTAGAACATTGATCTGTAGATTTTTTGTTTCTACTCTCTATCCCTTGCTTTAGAAGTAGGGGAATATTAACTTCATAAAATGAATTTGAATTTGTCCCCTCTAATTTTGTTTCTGCATGAAATTGTGTAGAATTAGTTATTCCTTCTTAAAATATTTATATAACGCTCCTCTGAAACTACTTGGGTCTTGGAATTTTTAGTGCGAGGAATTTTTAAATTGCAAATTTAATATCTCAAGTAGTTATAGGACTATTAACATTATCTATTTCATATTGAGTGAATTGTGATAGGGTATGCTTTTTGAAGAATTGGTCCAATTCATCTGAATTGTGAAATTTATGCATCCATTTGTTTGTAGTATTCCCTTATTATTCATCAGTGATGATATGGTAGTCCCTGTTTCATTCCTGATAGTGATAATTTGTTTTGACTTTTTGTCTTTGTCAGTCTTGTTAGATGTGTGTCCATTGTATTGATTTTCCCCAAGGACAGCTATTTGTTTGATCAGTTTTCTTACTTGCTTTTCTGTTTTTGATTTTGTTGTATTCTTTCTTGTCCTATTATTTTCTTTCTTCTGCTTGACTTATTTTGATATTCTTCTTGGTTCTTGAAGTGGACATTCAGATGATTGTTGAAGACAGTTCCTCCTTTTCGAATGTTAATTATCTTATGTTTCTTCTCAGCACTGATTTAGCTGCCTCCCACATATGTTGATATATTACATTTTCACTTTTATTTAGTTCACTTCATTTTTGATTTATAGATTTTTCAAGGAAGCATGTGGTTTCTAAGTGTTTGGAGACTTCTTATCTTTCCATTATTGATGTTTAGATTGATTCAATTGCATTCATAGATTAAATTCTCTATGATACGATATATCCAGATATGCTTTGTGAGTGTTTGAAAAAATGTGTCATCTGCTACTGTGGGATTAGGAGTTCTGTAAGTATAAATTTAATCCTGTTGGTTGATAATTTTATTGATTTTTTCCATATTCTTGCAAATTTTCTAATTATTATATCAATTGCTGAGAGAGCTGTTGAAGTTTCCAACAGTAATTGTGGATTCATCTATTCCTTTTATCAGTTTTTGCTTGATATACTTTACATATCTGTTGTTTGGTGCATAAACATTAGGACTGAGGTCCTGTGTGTGGAATGACGCTTTTACGACCTTATTTAGTGTACCTTTTAGACTGGTCATTTTCTATGCTCTGAAATCTACTTTACCTGACATTAATATAGCCTGTTTAGCTTTCTTTTGGTTAATGTAACACGTTAATCAAATTAATGCATACAAAGTACAATCAGCCCTGTATCAGTGGTTCTGCACCCATGGATTCAACTAACCTCAGAAAATATTTTAGACAACAATAAAATGGGGCTGAGTGAGGTGGCTCACACCTGTAATCCCAGCATTTTTGGTGGCCGAGGTGGATGAAACATCTGAGGATAGGAGTTGGAGACCAGGCTGGCCAACATGGTGAAACCCTATCTTTACTAAAAATACAAAAATTAGCTGGGCCTGGTAGCTCAGGTGACTGTAATCCCAGCTACTTGGGGAGCAGAGACAGGAGAATAGCTTGAGTCCGGAAGGCAGAGGTGGCAATGAACAGAGATGGCACCATTGCACTCCAGCGTGGGCGACAGAGTGAGACTCCATCTCAATACATACATACATACATAAATACATAAATAAAGGAAAACAATAAAATGACAATAAAACAATAAAATAATACAAATAAAAACACATTATAATACAAATTTGAACTGTCTACCGAGCATTTAATTGTATTTGGTATTATAAGCAATCTGGTGGTGATATAAAATACATAGAAAAAATGTATGTTGGTTATCTGCAAACACTCTGCCACTTTATAAGGATTTGTGCTTCCAACAGATTTTGGTATCCAGGAAGTCCTAGAACCAATCTCTCATAGGTACCAAGAGATAACTGTATATCCCTACATAGGTATTTTAGTGTTTTCTCTAGGTATTAAATTATATATGTATGACATTGCAGTCTACTCATGTTGGCATTTTACAAGTTTGAATGAAATATAGAGACCTTACACTTTATATCCTATTGTTTTTCTCTGTTTATAATTGTCTTAACTATATGTGGAATATAGTTAACACATCAGACAGTGTTATAATGTTTGCTCAAACTGTCAAACGTAATTTAGAAAACTGAGAAGAGGAGGAAAATATGGTGTCTTTATTTATATTTTTACTCTTTCTCTTTGTTCATTCTTTCTTGTATGTTCAAGATCCCTTCTTATATCAATTATTTTTTCTGTTTAGAGAACTTCCTTTAGCCATTCTTTTAAGTAGTTGACTGTTCTTTTCTTTTAGCACTTGAGAAAAAATGTTATATGACTTCCTTGGACCTCTTGTTTTCTGATGAGAATTTCACCATAATCTGAACTGTTTTTCCCTATAGGTAATTTGTTGCTTTTATCTTACTGTTGTCAAAAACATTTTTTTTTTTTGTCTTTCAGAAGTTTCACTATGTCTTAGCATAGATTTGTGTAGATTGATTGTGTTTTTGATTCACTCAGCTTCTTGACTGTAGTTTTCTTTTACCAAGTTTTGGGGGTTTTCAGCAATCATCTCTTGAAATTTATTTTCAGCTCCCCTGTTCTTTCTCCTTGTTTCTTTAACTCTGATGCCACAGATGTTCAATTTTTTGTCATCATTTCCCATGTCCCTGAGGCTCTGGTTTTCTTCAGTCTATTTTGTCTCTGTTTTTCATTTTGGGTAATTTGTGGGTAATTTGCACTATTCTATGTTCCAGGTAACTTTCTTTTGTCTTTTTCATTCTGCTGTTGAGCCATTCTTTTGAGTTTTATTGTGGATTAGTTATTACATTTTTTAGAACTAAAATTTTTATGTGGTTCTATACCTCTTCTAATTCTTCATTTAAAATCTATTCTTTTCATATATTTCAATTGTGTTTATAAATATGCTTATTGAAACATTATTGTGACTACCGCTTTAATATCTTTGTCAGATAACTCTAACATGTCTTTTATTTAGGTGTTGGCAAATCGTCAATGTCTTTTTTCATTCAAGCTGAGACTTTCTGGCTGTTTATATAGCAAGTACTTTTCAACTGATGGCTGACATTTTGTCTAATATGGTATGAGGGTCTGTATCTTCATTAAACCTACTGCTTTAGCTGACTTTCTCTGACACAACAATATCAGGGGAAGGGAATACACAGACTCCTTATTGCCAAGTGGGGTAGATGTCTAGATTGTGCCCTCAGCCTGTGTTGACACCTGAGGAGGGTCTTTATGACTAGTGCTGAGCTAGGGTGGGATTTAGGGCTCTTAATTAGGCCTCCACTGATACACCTTGGTTGGGATGCTTAGAAGTGCCTCTTTACTACACCCCATGTGGTCACTGCAAAGACTGTAAGAGTTGGGGAGGTTAGTGAAAGTCCTGATTTCCCCAGTAGGCCTTCTTTGACCTACTTCAGTATTTTGGGAGAGAGGTGTCTCATTACTGTGAGGTGGGATTGGAAATATGAGCCTTTTAGCATGTTGTTTCCATTAGCCCCGTGCAGGGGTGGGCCCTTGTTAGTGTCTGACAGGTATGAAAGTCTCAGCTCTCTGTTCCGTATTCTAGGGCTTTATCCCAGCAGATATGTCACTCATTACAAGATTTTTTTTTTTTTTTTTTTTTTTTTTTTTTGTGGAATATGCCTGTAGTAGAGTAGTTGTTTCAAACTATTTTGTCTTGCTAGGATGCTACTATCTTGCTCCATAAGATAGAGATAGCTGACTTTTTGGGGTGGCTTTTGGTTTGTTTTATGTGTGTGGGGTGGGTGAAGGAGCTGTTAGGGCCTGTTGGCTTTTCTAGGTTGCCTGATATTTTAGCTCCAAGTCTGTGACTAAAAGGCAAAAGCAAACCCAAATATCTCACCACGATTTCATTCCTTGATTTCCAAAGCGCCTAGCCAGTTTGCTTTCTTCTCTCCACATTTTAGAGCATTTCTGTTTGTTTTACATATAACATTTGTTAATATTACTATTAATCATAACATGCATACATGTATTATAAACTTATTTTGTATATATTACTCATTAAATAATAAAAATAACAACTTTATGTATTACTGGAATTAATTTTACAAACACAGTGTAATGAATTTTGGATTTACAGAAGAATACTTAGAGTACAAACCAATTATAAAAATTTTAAAATATGCAAGAAATATGTCATTAGGATACATTTATAGTATAAATATAAGCATAAAGTAAAAATGCAATTTAATATGAATAGTTGACACTATATTAAAGATAATTACTAATTATAGACATAAGGAGAGAAGTTATAATTTGGAGAAAATTCACAAGGGAATTTCAATGTTTTGTTGGTGTTTACAATTACTGAGGTCAATGTTTTTTTCTATTACCTTTGTACATTTCTGTACATCTAAAATACCTAAAAATGCAAACTTTTCTACAAATTAAAAAAAATAAATTTCTGAATTCACTGCACTGACAAAAGATACCTGTCCTTAGTCAAATGTTACCCTGAATATACTTACTTTGTAGAAAAGGTCTCTCTTTTTTTTTTGAGACAGTCTCTCTCTGTTGCCCAGGCTGGAGCGCAATCTCAGCTCACTGCAAGCTCTGCCTCCCGGTTTCGCGCCATTCTCCTGCCTCAGCCTCCGGAGTAGCTGGGACTACAGGCACCCGCTACCACATCCAGTTAATTTTTTGTAATTTTAGTGGAAACGGGGTTTCACCGTGTTAGCCATGATGGTCTCGATCTCCTGACCTTGTGATCCACCTGCCTCAGCCCCCCAAAGTGCTGGGATTACAGGCATGAGTCACCCCGCCCGGCCAGAAAAGGTATCTTACAAAGCTATTCTTCAGTTTGTACATGATAATTTGTTATATAAAGTGATGTTGAAGAATTCAGCATAAATTTAGATCCAACTTAAATACAAGTACTCCAGAAAATACCTTCTAAGTGAATCGACAAAGATAACTTGGTGATGTGTTGGTTTGATTCGCTAGACTTTTCTAATTGTCAGCTCTCACTAAAAGACACTGAAACTGAAGCAGCTAAATCATGAATCTTGATTTGCAGAATCTTCATTTTGGAAAAAATAATTATAACCAGCTTCTGTTTTAACAGGTGAAACTTCACAAAAATAATATATTGATCTCTACTGATTACAGTATATTCAGGATCTCTCGTCTATAAAGTAAGTTTTATTTTCTCTTGAATGAGATGGAATTTATATTCCTAAACATCTACCAAATTGTTCCTTTACCCTATATGAAAGAATACTCACAAGGTCATGGACTTCAACTTGATTGTTACTAGCTGTATTATTATATTAGCCGTATATTATACTAACTGTATTATTTTGCAAAACTTGAAATGTTTATAAATATCTCAACTTCTCCGATTATCCACATCTTCAAAAAAATTGTTAATATCACAAGATTGTTGTTAAACTTAGTTTAGGAAAGGCACGTGAAGTACTCCTTAATAAATTGTTTCTAAATAACTATCCCTATATATAACTGCTTCTATATATAAATATAAACAATATAAATTGTTCTTATATATAACTACTATAGTTATTTAAAATTATAATTAAGTTATCCTGAAAAATTCTGAAATAAATAATATATAGGGCTGTAGATTTAAACATTTAGAAAAGTTTTATAAAATTAATGTAAAACTTTAAAAATACATAATTACTTTCATTGTGTTTGAATGAGAACTTTATTAATATGAACTTCTCTGTGTCTATTTCAAGGCAGAGTAGGCGGTTGCCTGCATGACTATACTGGTGTTAACTAGATTTCTCCAAGGTGTAGTTCTAAGTTTAAATATGTGTAGCCTATTAATTTTTTTTTTGTATTTGGTTAGAAATACATGATGTGTATGCTGATGAAAATTAGAAGGAGGAATCACAATGAGTCATAAATGTACTGAGAAAAAACAGACAGCATTAGGTCTGCAGTGAAAGGAGCACATATAGTTATAAGTAACAGAACTAATGTGGGCTTAGTGTCCAGAACAAGATAACTTTCAAATAAATTGTTTGAAAGACAAAAGTAGAATAGTAGCTATTTCAGCAGTAAGTCAGAGAAGTATAGGATATCTCTGTGCAGCTCTGGGATTTTATGAAATTCTGGTTACCTGGATCAGCACATAGCATAAGATTTCATTTCCATTAAAATGCTGTTTTCTCTCCTCTATTCTATAAAACCATTGGCTTTGAAGACTCTATTTTCAAATCCATTTCTTTCTGTTAAGCTTTCTCTTCCATCTGATTTTTTCTTTCAAAGGAATAATATGCATGTGTCATAGGCATTGGACACAAAAGAAATTAGATGAGCCAAACAATAATTTCTATAGTTTATGGTGTTAAGTAAGATGTGGCTGTTTCCCCAAAAAGTAGATGGTTATTATTATTGCTGGTGAAATTATAGCTCCTGTTAATTAAATTTGTTATGTAGATTGTATAGAAATATGCAACATAACTTTATTAACTAATCTAAATATACAATATAAACTGTAATATAAAGTCAATAGATGGCATACATTTATTATTAATTCATGTTCTGAACATTGTTTTTGCTTTAAGTCTATTTTTCTATAGTTAATATGAGTATAGTAAACCAATTTTGTCTTTGTTATTTGTCAGTAAAATATTTCTACCCTAATACTTCATTTATAAAATAGGGACAATATATTTACTTAACTGAAAATATTATTTTTGAATAAATCTGTAAATTTGTATAAAGTGCTTAGAAGATTTCTCATATTTCAAATACCTTCATTTATCAATGTATAGGTATTTTTGTGTTTTAGGTGTGTTTCTTGCTAAATTAATTTAGATGTATTTAAATGTATCTGATTTTTTATTTATTCTAATGCTTTCTGGGTATTTCTGTCTTTAGTAAATTAAATTATTTTGCATTCATTATTAATATTGGTATTTTCATTATTTTTACAATCTTATATTTGCTACTTACTATTTTTATTTTTTATTTTTTTTACTATTTGAATTCCATGTACCTCCCTGCCCTTCTTCTTTTTTTTTTTTTTCCCCCCCACAACCTCCACCTCCTGGGTTCAAGCAATTATCCTGCCTCAGCCTCCCGAATAGCTGGGATTACAGGCATATGCCACCACATCTGGCTAATGTTATATTTTTAGTAGAGACAGGGTTTCTCCACATTTGTCAGGCTAGTCTCAAACTCTTGACCTCAGGTGATTTGCCTGCCTCAGTCTCCCAAAGTGCTGGGATTTCAGGCATAAGCCACCATGCCTGACTTTTTTTGCCCTTCTTTAAAGGGTCATATTTCCTAAATTTTTTTTTCTTCTAATGTGATTTTAAAATTGACATTCAGTTCTATTATTTAAATTATTTCACTTATTTTTTTTTCAAATATAGTTGACTTGAGACGTGTATTAGTCTGTTCTCACATTTCTATAAAGAAATACCCAAGACTGGGTAATTTATAAAAGAAAAAAGCATAATTAACTCACAAAAGCAGTAAGGCCCTGGACCTGGCCCAGGAAACCATTTTTTTCTCCTAGGCCTCTGGACCTCTGATGGGAGGGGCTGCTGTGAAGACCTCTGACATGCCCTGGAGACATTTTTCCCATTGTCTTGGCAGTTAACATTTGACTCTTTGTTACTTATGCAAATTTCTGCAACTGGCCTGAAATTCTCCCTAGAAAACGGGTTTTTCTTTTCTATCAAATTCTCGGCTGCAAATTTTTCAAACTCTTATTCTCCACTTCCCTTTGTTTCTTTTTGTTTGTTTGTTTGTTTGTTTGAGATGGAGTCTCACTCTGTTGCCCAAGCTGGAGTGCCATGGTGCAGTCTCGGCTCACTGCAAACTCCGCCTCCTGAGTTCAAGTGATTCTCCTTTCTCAGCCTACCGAGCAGCTGTGATTACAAGTGTGTGCCACCATGTCTGGTTAATTTTTGTATTTTTAATAAGGATGAGGTTTCACCACGTTGACCAGGCTGGTTTTGAACCCTGACCTCAGGTGATCCACCCGCCTTTGCCTCCCAAAATGCCAGGATTACAGGCATGAGCCATCACACCCAGTCTCTGCTTCCATTTTAAACATATGTTCTAATTTCAAACCATCTCTTTGTGAGTGCATTAAACTGAAGACTTTCAAAATCAACCAGGCCACCTCTTGAATGATTTGCTGCTTCCACCAGATACCTTAAATCATCTCTCTCAAGTTCAGATTTCCCCAGATCTCTAGGGCAGGTGGAAAATGGTACCAATCTGTTCGCTGAAGTATAGTGAGTCACCTTTATTACAGTTTCCAACAAGTTTCTCATCCCTTGCTGAGGCCACCTCAGCCCGGACTTTATTGTCCATATCACTATCAGCATTTTGGTGAATACAATTCAACAAGCTTCTAGGAAGTTTTACCGACATCTTCCTGTCTTCTTCTGAGCCCTCCAAACTGTTTTTCAACCTCTGCCCATTATGCAGTTCCAAAGTCACTTCCACATCTATGGGTATCTTTACAGCAGTACCCCACTCTCTGCAGTACCAACTAACTGTATGAGTCTGTTCTCAGAACACAATAAAGAAATACCCAAGACTAGGTAATTTACAAAGGAAAAATGCTTAATGGACTCACAGTTCCACATGGCAGGGGGGTGTCTCAGGAAACTTACAATCATGGCACAAGGTGAAGGGGAAGCAAGGACTTTTTTCACATGGTAGCAGAAGAGAGAAGAGTGGGGAGTAAAGGGGAAACAATCCCTTATAAAACCAGCAGATCTCATGAGAAATCACTCACTATCACTAGAACAGCATGGGGGAAACCTTCTCCATGATCCAATTGCCTCCCATCAGGTCTCTCCCTAGACTCATGGGGATTATGAGGATTGCAATGCAAGATGAGATTTGGGTGGACACACACCAAACTATATCAAGATGTTCAAGTATAATTGATTTTTCTATCCCCTTCCAGAGTAGGAAAATGAGTTTAGAATGCTTAAACTCTAATATTCTAATAATTTTACATATTTTACATATTTACATATCCAGTGTTACATATTCTGTTCTACATTATCTAAAATTTAATTTCATCTAAATTTTAAAACAAATCATTTAATATTTATTTTTATAGTTAATGATAATTTAAATTGAATAGTCAGTTTATAAGTAACATGCCCTAAGAACTCTGATTTCATTTTATGAGAATATACAGAGTACATTTTCTTTTCTACTGTAATATATTTTATCCATGTATTATTTGAAAGCCTCAGAATAATAAAATCCCAGATGTTGAATCTGTTGAAACTATCCTTATTCTAAACTCATTCTCAGATATTCTTACAGATAAACTAGGTTTATTGGTAATTTAGAAATATAATATTTTAATCATTAATTCATATTTTCTCTCTGATATCTCCTAAAGTGTTCTCTGTATTTGAGGTTCTGCAGTATCTCTATAAAACATCTAGGTATAGATTTGTTTTATTGTTTATCTGGTATGGGCCTCCATGTAATCCTATATTGAGAAGTCTCTTGCTTTTTTTTTTTTTCATTTCTGCTTTGTTTTCTAGTGATTTTTTAAAAATATTATTGATTCTTTTAAATTATTCTTTTTAAAATCAGTCTGAAACATTGGTAAGACAGATGTTGTAACAATTCATTCTATCCTCAATGTTTACTTACCTTTTATTTCTAAACGAAGTACACCTTTTTTGTCTCATGAAACTCTAGATTAAAAAAAAAAAAAAACCTATAAAGCAAAAATTTAACCCCAACTGAGTAACTCCAGAGGCTTGAGGTTTAACCATTATGCTCTTGAGAATAACCTACGAATCTCAAATGAATTTTTGGTTAACTCTTGTACTAATCTGCAAAACAGCCTTGCCATTTTTCTAATTTACGCAGAAGAAAGCAATATTCAGAGGAATTATTGAAATTGTTCTAGGTCATATGACTAGTAATTGACTTTTACTTAGGTCAACTTTGAACAATAGCCTGAATTCTTTTCACTACTCCATATTTTGTGCACTTCATATTCTTTAGGGTCTTACTTTCAATTATAGATGAAAAAGGAAGCATCATTCCATATTTATGAGAAAGACCTATAGAGATACGTAAAACTACGAGAATGTATTTGCATGTTTTAATGCTTTCCATTAGGTGAAAAGAACAGGGGTAATACCTGTGTCACTCCCTAACCTCTAAAAAGCTGTGACATTTTTTGCTACTTGTAACATGATTATGAAAATTAGGAAAAGAAACGTTATTACAGTAACGATCTCTACGATTAGCAAAATGATTAATTATAAATTTAATTTAAAAGTGATTATATATTAGAAATGCAGCTTCTTAGTAAGAAAAGTTTTAATTACTAAGTAGTCTGAGATTTAACTTAAGCATGTGATTAAACGCCTAAGTATAAACTCTGTGGATGTGACGATCTACCTAAGAAGTTGGAATAAATAGTGAAATGGAGAAAAACATGATAGAAAGGCAAGCGTTCATTATTTTGAAGTTGTGTTTAAAAAGCAGAACAGTATAGATTGACCAGAAAGTGTGTATCCTTTACCATAAATGCATTTACTCCATTTATAATACAACTTGTAGAATACATGAAAATACTAGCTAGTAAGTGGGGCCACTTGTGAGAATATTTGTTGTTAAAAACATACTCTGATTAAAAAGAAAACAGAGAAAAACAATACATAATATTTTCATTCCATTTAGGCTTTATTCATCATTATTCAATTCTCTCTCCTTTAAAAACATACAAGGTTAAAAAAATTCACACTAAATTTAACAAGATTTTGTTTAATATTAAAAAAATCTATAAATATAACTGGATGGATCTGTATGCCTTTCTCATTCTAGAACAGATAGAACACAGCTCAAGTTTAGTCTCTGAATGTTCTTCTTTGAGTTAAAAAAAAAAAAATTATTTATTAAATAAATATATATTAAGTTCTACCTTTATCTTAGTTTTCAAGGTATTGTCAATGTATTTGTTTACAAAATAGAGAAATATAACTGCTTTTAGGATTCTTACATTCAATTGTGTGGAGACAGACAATACAACAATAAACACATAAAATTCAAGACTGCAACAGGTGCTGTGAGCAAAAATAAAGCTGAGGGGTCTGTGGTTTACTTTATTTATTTATTTATTTATTTTGTTGAGACAGAATTTCTCTCTGTTGCCCAGACTGGAGTGCAGTGGCACAATCTTGACTCACTGCAACCTCCGTCCTGCCGGTTCCGGTGATTCTCCTGCCTCGGCCTCCCGAGTAGCTGGGATTACAGGTGCACACCACCATGCCTGACTAATTGTTGTATTTTTAGTACAGACGGGGTTTCATCATGTTGGCCCGGCTTTTCTCCAACTCCTGACCTCAGATGATCCACCCACCTTGGCCTCCCAAAGTGCTGTGGTTTTAAATATTTGGTCAAAGAATGTCTCAGGGAGGCATTATCATTTAAACACAATGTAAGAGCCAAGAATGCAAGCATCTGAGGCAATATAGGACAGAGAGACAAATAAGTAGAAAGGCCTCAAAGGAGTTGTGTGCATGAGTATGTACTCCAAGAATAGCATAGATGACATTTGGCTGGAATGGAGTGTCATGATTGTATGATATAAGTAGTGGGTAGCCCAATATTATGTAAATATCTACCCACTACTCCTATCATATAATCATGACACTCCATTCCAACCATATGTCATCTGAGCTATTCTTGGAGTACACACCCTTATCGCCCTCACAGGGCATGTGACAGGGTTGTGGCTCGCTGCTTCACTGCCCGGCTGCTCAAACTCCTAGGGGGAGCGTGTAGATGAGCAGGTCATGGGAAGTGTTTTTGGGCTCTGATCCCACGGCATCATCTATGGTTGAGTGTTTACAGCTCCTGAGGCCCCAGTGGGCATGTGTTACAACTTGCTCTTTCAGCTTTGCTGTCTGCAGCCTACTTGTGTTGACTCAGTAAGACCCTCTGCCTTATCTCAAGGACAGAGGGCTTTCTGTATTCTGGGTTCTTGCCCTAGTATGCTGGAAAAGTCGATCACATGTGGCCCTGGAGTATGGGTGCGAGGTTTCCTTAGGTGGTGGAGGTAGTTCCCAGTGATATGGATGGGGAGCCAGAAAAGGATGGAACGGGAAGGTGATCTTCCCCTGGAGTCAGGCCACCTTGTGGCTGGACTCTCTTCCGACCGCCCCCAGCTGAATTTCTCTCAGCGTCTGCATAGCTCTGCTGTCAATTGCCTGTTGATGTCTGTCAATGTGTTCTGCTCCTTTCAATGTCCAGCTGGTTTTGTGTGTGCTTGCTGCATCTCAGGTTTTTATGGGCACTGGATGGACTCGGGTGGGGGGCAGGGGGTGTGTTGTGGCAGGCCAGAGTGACCTTGGAAAATGCAGCATTTGGCTGTGAAAACATAAATGCCTGTTCTCACTTAGGTCTGTGGGCACAAGCCTGAGGGTGGAGCCCTCGCCAGGGACCCTACCCTTCTCTACCTAGTATTTCCCTGCCCCTTCCTGTACCAGCAGCAGGTAGGCCCGTTTGGAGGCTCTTTGCAATAATCCGTGTTGTCATGATGCATCCTTGGACTCAGGTGGTGGTGAAGGTAGTAAAGGAGGTAATACAATCAACAAGGGTTTCTAATACCATGTATATGTGTTATGACAGAGAAAGATTTATAAAATGACTCCAAGATTTAATGTATGAGCATATATAATGATGGAGTTGCCATTTAATTATGAGACTAAAAACAGTAGAGAAAGAAGGAGAGTGGGTAGAGATCAGTCTTTCTTTACATATATTCAATTTGAGAAGTCATATAGAATTTAAGGGGAGATACTGAATAAATTTTTGATATGCCACTTCCAGTTTCAGCTCCCCCTTCGTTTGGAGGCTGTCACTCTAGTCGTACAACAGGAAAAAGTCAAACAAACTGAAAATCAATATTCGTATTGGTTTTATCAGAGAATTGAGATCATAGGGCAAACTGCCACCCCAACATCTGGACAGACAATGAATCCAGAAAGTTGTAGCCAAGATGTCATTACATGGAATGGAAACCAATGAAGCCAAACCTTGAAAGGAACATTTAAATGGTTATTTTGATGAATTAATGGAGGCTTGTGTGGCCTATGGTGAGAATGAGAAACTCAGGGTTAAAGTCTTACATGGGTCACCAGAATTTGATGAGTTTACCTCTAGGAACACACAGTTTCTCACTGAAAGAGACAAGAAATATCTCCCCGTGGTTTGGGCAGAGAGAAAAGAAAAATACAATAGTGATTCTTGCCCAGAATATTCTCCATAAAAAAAGGCTTACTCTTTAGGGGAAAATGCTTTACCAGAGACTCATTCCACCTGAAGGAAGGGAATTTATTCCACACCAGCCCCCTGTGCCCTTCCTGTCTCACCTGAGGAGAAGGGGAATGCTAAGAAATGGTTGTAAAGTCACAAGCCAGGGACACAGGCCAACTAAAAGACCTAATTATTGAACTACAGAATGCATCCCCTCCTTGATAACTTACCATAATATTAACAGAATAATAATAACAATGGATTAACAGCATAATAACAATGGATTACAGCTAAAAGAATTGTAGTGCACAGATTCTATTTAAGGGGGAATGCTTCAGGAAGTCAAAAGAGAACAAAGTGGGGTGGGGACAAGAATACTAGATGAAAATGAAGCCTCTGGCCCTTGGAGCTAAAGCAAAAATGAAACACGTCCCAACTACTAGCCAGATCAACATGAACCTCAGATTAAAGGGCCATATACCTCATTTTCTATCATCTGACACATTGTGTCTAGTTTCAACAACAACAAAAATTATAAGGCACAGTTAAATTCAAGAAAATAAATTGTCTGAAGACACAAAAAGCAATCATTAGAACCAGACTCGGATATGAGACAGATTTAGAAATTATCAGACAAGAAATTTACATGGTGGATATACAAGGAAGAGTACTTCATTGGAAGTAATAATTTGTCAGTTTATAGCTGGTGTTTAAAAGTCATAAGACTGGCTTAGAACACACTTAGAGAGCAAATGATGGACAAGAGATGTGAGGATTTAGTACTATGACTGTCCAATGCTTAGAAATACTAGAAGATGTCGGGCACGGTGGCTCACACCTGTAATCCCAGCACTTTGGGAGGCTGAGGCAGGTGGATCACCTGAGGTCAGGAGTTCAAGACCAGTTGGCCAACATGGTTAAACTCTGTCTCTACTAAAAATACAAAAATTAGCTGGGCATGGTGGTGGGCGCCTGTAATCCCAGCTACTCGAGAGGCTGAGACAGGAGAATCGCTTGAACTAGGGAGGCAGAGGTTACAGCGATCCAAGATCATGCCACTGAACTCCAGCCTGGGCGACAGAGTGAGACTCCATCGCAAAAAAAAAAAAAAACAAAAAAACAAAAAAACTAGAACATCTAGTGAGAAAAGACTACTAGAAGACTACTAGTGATGCAAAAGAAAAATCAGAAAAAAATAGGTTTTGAGATCTAAGTTAAAAGAAAAAAAGTATTTAAAGTAAGCAAGCGTATTCTGCTTCAGTAATTCATGCTATATCAGGACAAAATGAAACATCAATAGGATCATTGATTAATTTACAAGAGAAGATTCAGTAAGTGAGGGTGGTGACAAGCAAACTGAAGTACATAAGAAAATAGACAAGAAGAATTACAAACAGAGAATAAAATGTATTTTGGAATATTCTTTTCCTTGTAAAGAGAAAAATAAAAATAAAGTCTAATAGTTGAGAAAGGTGGGCTGAGGAAACTTTATTTTTAATTCTAGAGACATGATGATTTTATGTTTCTGTAAATGAAAAACGAGAAGGGATGATTAATAATGCAAGAATTAAAGGAGATCAAGTGCACAGGAAGAAGATATCATCTTAGAGAGACAGAGTTATCACCAGCATCCATCCAGATATTGTGATAATTCAATGTATACATTTTCATTTCTCTGTCTAGTCCTTCCTTGAATTTTACATCAGAATATACTTCGTCCTTGGTTTGTGTACTAAGTTCAGGTTATATTGTACCAGATTGCAGCTATATATTTTTAGAAGTTAAAGTATGAGGATCTATCTAGTTGGGTTGTGTCATCTTCTTATAATAAATACAATACAATTAAACTTGATTACACATCACAAACATAAAAATATATAAACAAAAAATTAAGTGCAGCAAGAAATCACCACCAAGAAAATCTCAAACAAAATGTTCAAATTTTAGCTCATATCATCATCTGCAAGTTGTTTTTTTTTTTTTTTTTTTTTTTTTCTTCTGGCTCCAGCTCTTACTATTTGTATTAGACCTAGGCCAGGCCTATTGACTAACACTCTTAAATAAGTGTAACATTGCTGTGAAAAGTGAAGCGCAGAATTTACTGTGTTGTGTAACAGGCAGACCAGATAATCACTTACCAGTAATTCAAACATTCACTCCGGATTGCATGTCCTAAAAATTCTTCTCTCTTTTGATCCCACTGGTCTCTAAAAGGTTGTATACTGCAGAGATCCTGAGATTCTGAGTTGTATGGACAGATTTCTCACTGTAAATAGAGCTCTTCAGGACACTGGGTTAGGGTTTGCCTCTGTGAGAGATAAGAGAGGCACCTGGGTGTGGCAACCACTCACACTATGGTGTAATGCTGTAAATGAACAAACTTGGTCAAGCTTTTGTTTTGTTTTGTTTTGTTTTTTGAGACGAAGTCTTGCTCTGTCACCCAGGCTGGAGTGCTGTGGCATGATTTCGGCTCACCGCAACCTCCGCCTCCCTGGTTCAAGCAATTCTCCTGCCTCAGCCTCCAGAGTAACCGGGATTACAGGTGCCCGCCACCGTGCCCAGCTAATTTTTGTATTTTTAGTAGGGATAAGGTATCACCATCTTGGCCAGGCTGGTCTCACCTTGTGATCTACCCGCCTTGGCCTCCCAAAGTGCTTCTGTCTCTGGAATGAAGAAAATAGGAGAAAGGAACACATGTCATTAAAAATAGATCTATATATGCATCTATTAAGTACTAAATTTTTTTTTTTTTTTTTTTTTTTTTTGGTTTTTAGATGTTCTCACTCTCTACAATCTTTTCCAAAAAACCCTCTCCTCCTCTTTCCATCTGCAGAACATATTTTTATAAAGATGTTTTATGAAAATAATTTTTGAAAATCGGAAATTCAGGCAAAATGAGAAACATCTGCATTTTATACACTTCCAGAGATTCATGATGCACATAAGAAACACAGAGGCTCTGAGGATTCTTCCTCTATTGATCCTAATGGAATTTTACATATTTCCCAAATTTGTTTTTTCAAAGGATGTCTTTTTGGTATGAAGTTTTAATAAACCATGAAACTATTTTCCAGCTAAAACATTTAGAAAAATGCTGTCTGGTTGCTTCTTTTTAGAATGAGCTGGATACATTTTGCTAATTCTGTGTGTACCTAGAAACTAATAAGGAGAATCTGAGAGGATAAGACTGCAGAGTAGCTTGCTTTTTGAGCCAGTTAAGAACAGTTTTCTGACTAGAAAAAATTGTGTTGGATATTACTGAAATGCATTTTGGAGTTCAAATTAAATCTGTCTTTTAATAAGAAAAGAAAGAGTCAAAAAAGGCACAAATCTGTGACTAAACAAATTGCAAAAGAACCTTGACACTTTGTTACTTTTTATTCTGTCTTCTGCATGATATATTGCTTGATTCAACTTTGTAGTTCAGTGAGCTATGTATGGCAAGTGATTGAAAACATTTTCTAAATTTTAAAAATGATAAATGGTTAAGAAACACAACTGAGGGTACCATACTTATACAAACTAGTGATTAGACCATTATGGCTTTCAATCACAGAATGTTTCATATTATCTACTTTGCCAACTCACTGTGATTTTATGATAACTTGAACGTGTGTAACAATAAAAGGAAACAGTTCTGATTGATGGTGATGGTACTATGAAATTCATTAGGGATTCAAAAGAGTTCAAATTGAGAGTTCAATTCAAAATTCAGCCATCAGAGTCAATGCACTCTGTGAACTCATGAAATTACAATAAAATGCATGTGCACTTTTCAGATGAAACTGTTCCTAAAATACATGTAAAGATCAATGGATTATATGACTTTTATTCATCAAACAGAGAAGCCATGGCTCTCAAATCTTGTTATGCTGATGTTAGTAAAATTATGCTTATATTTATTGATATATATATTTAAAAAAATTAGTCTTCCAGATAAATATATTATAAAATACAACTTTAAATTCTGTTTTAGAGCCATGTTCCACACTCAATGAACAAGTCCTGTGACTTCATTTAAAATTATTAACCAAATAGGAAAAGATACTAAGATACTCTCTCTTTAAAATAAAAATAGCTTGCCTATTCATACTGACATTAGCCAATACATTACTATATTTTTATTTGGAAAATTTTTTATAAACACTATAAAGATAAAAACATATTTAATATTTAACTTTACTATTATAGAACTGTGATAACGAATATAGTTTTACAGCACAAAAGTCATTGCCAGGAATTCGTGTTAGCAACTTGGAAGAGATTTTTTTTTTTTTCACTCAAAATTCTGAAGTCTCTAAAGAATGACCTTCTGTAAGCCATTTAATTCATAACAAAGTCCCTGAATAGCAACAAAATCACAAATCATAATAATAAATACAATAAGGCAATTTTATACAAGCGCACAAACCTGATAATCTATGCTGATAGGTTAGAAAATAATTACTTGCTTCCCTAAAGAAAGGCAGCTGTAAATTATTCAGGGGTTACTCCAGCACTGATGGAAACATTTCCTTTGTTTTGTGTTTGTAGCTTAAATAATTCCCTATCAAGAATTAGAAAGTCTTATTATTTCTGTACAATTATGAATAGACTGGTTATCCTTTAGTTTTTATATCCATATTTATTTTCTTTTAAGGATCTTTTTTATTCTGAATGTTTCTTTTCTTGTTTCCTCAACTTATATTACTTACAGACCCTGTTAAGCCTTTCCTTGAATAAAAAGACCAATTTTTGAATAGTGAAAGAATTGGTTGCTTGAGTGTTAGGGAAGAATAAGTATATACATATATGTATGTATATATGCATTACACACACACACACACACACACTTACCTATCTTCCACATCTATGTATGTATCTACTATCTATCTAACTAGCTAGCTATCCATCTTTCTATCTACTTATCTATCTAGCATCTATCTGTCTAATCTATATCTATCTGAATTGATGAATATATCCTGGGTTTAATTCACCTTCATTTTTCATATACCTGCTGTATCCCATCACTCTGACAGAACTTTTTCATATTTCTGTTATCTTATTTATTGTTCCTGGTATGCAAATGATCAATTATTATCTCCATGGACTAGTGTGTGTGTGTGTGTGTGTGTGTGTATGTATGTGTAATGTTTGTGGATTTTCTTTACTATAATGCTACTTGGTTCTTTAGTCTCATGGATACGTACGATAATAAAAGCCAATATTTATTTAGCACTTATTCTATGCCCTCAAAGATTTAAATATTTTATATACATTTTCTCACTTACGCATTTCAACATTGCTCTGAAGTAGATATTTATTTTAATTTATAAATCAGAATGTTATTATAAAACTCAAAGTAATAATTAGCTTTTATATTCTTCCTTTTTATGTTCCTCTTTATGTCCTGCTACATAAATACTTTTGTATTAGAAAAAAAAAATTGACAAATGACAAGAAACTATGATGTCATAGAAACCTGGGTTGGAGTATTGATCTGTTAATTATTAATGCCATGAACCTGAGGAAGTGATGATTCTGTTAGGAATTTACTCTACATATCCATGTAATGGGAATAATAAGACATACCTTGCAGGTTTGGTTTGAGGACAAATAAAAATGCATGTAAAGCCTGTAGCATTATGTGTAGCAGACTCTAACTATGAATATTAGTAGGTACTGAGGTTATGATTGAGGTAAACAGGGTTGAAGTATTTTTTTTTTTTTTTTAACTTGTGTAAGTTGGAGGCAGATGGAGTCTGGCCACATGAATTGTTTTCCCATTACTCTAAATGTCAGATTGCTTAACTATCACATGAACATGATAATATCACCTACTCGATATTATTTTAAGAGTTATTTGAGAACACTTAGAGCACCAGGCACATAAGTATTCAATATCTATTAGTTATATATTCATTAATTGTTATTACTTTAAGTTTTTGTTAAGAAACATACTTATTTTGATGTCTTTAATGCTAGAAATTCTATCTGATGATATACATATAGTGTTTATTTTTATATTTTCCTAAATTGCAAATGAACATTCAAATCTTCCTGTTTGATCTGTCAGAACATGGTTCTGTTGGTTGGCATTCTCTTTCAAATTTTGCTTGGACTACCTGAATTACATTACTTGTTTCATTCTTTATAATCTATGCAATTCTTTTATTTAATTTTTGTATTGTGAATTGTCAACCCAACTAAGACATAGATAATATGA
>NW_012103277.1:705237-718263 GCF_000951045.1 Mandrillus leucophaeus | reverse complement strand
GTGTGTGTGTGTGTGTGTGTGTATGTATGTGTAATGTTTGTGGATTTTCTTTACTATAATGCTACTTGGTTCTTTAGTCTCATGGATACGTACGATAATAAAAGCCAATATTTATTTAGCACTTATTCTATGCCCTCAAAGATTTAAATATTTTATATACATTTTCTCACTTACGCATTTCAACATTGCTCTGAAGTAGATATTTATTTTAATTTATAAATCAGAATGTTATTATAAAACTCAAAGTAATAATTAGCTTTTATATTCTTCCTTTTTATGTTCCTCTTTATGTCCTGCTACATAAATACTTTTGTATTAGAAAAAAAAAATTGACAAATGACAAGAAACTATGATGTCATAGAAACCTGGGTTGGAGTATTGATCTGTTAATTATTAATGCCATGAACCTGAGGAAGTGATGATTCTGTTAGGAATTTACTCTACATATCCATGTAATGGGAATAATAAGACATACCTTGCAGGTTTGGTTTGAGGACAAATAAAAATGCATGTAAAGCCTGTAGCATTATGTGTAGCAGACTCTAACTATGAATATTAGTAGGTACTGAGGTTATGATTGAGGTAAACAGGGTTGAAGTATTTTTTTTTTTTTTTTAACTTGTGTAAGTTGGAGGCAGATGGAGTCTGGCCACATGAATTGTTTTCCCATTACTCTAAATGTCAGATTGCTTAACTATCACATGAACATGATAATATCACCTACTCGATATTATTTTAAGAGTTATTTGAGAACACTTAGAGCACCAGGCACATAAGTATTCAATATCTATTAGTTATATATTCATTAATTGTTATTACTTTAAGTTTTTGTTAAGAAACATACTTATTTTGATGTCTTTAATGCTAGAAATTCTATCTGATGATATACATATAGTGTTTATTTTTATATTTTCCTAAATTGCAAATGAACATTCAAATCTTCCTGTTTGATCTGTCAGAACATGGTTCTGTTGGTTGGCATTCTCTTTCAAATTTTGCTTGGACTACCTGAATTACATTACTTGTTTCATTCTTTATAATCTATGCAATTCTTTTATTTAATTTTTGTATTGTGAATTGTCAACCCAACTAAGACATAGATAATATGATTAGAGAATCAAAAGAAACCTGATTAACTCCCTCATTTTATATATGTGTAAACTGAATACATACGTATAGAATAAACATGTTGCAAAAACTCATATTGTCAATGAATTATTGAGCTAGATCAAATTCTTGACAGCTCCATTAGTCAAGCAAGATCATTTACACTGATATTTAAATTAATACAATAATACTAAAAAAAGTAAATACAGTAAAAAGTCCTATAAGTGATAAAATATATAAACTGTTTGGGGACCATTATTTTCTGGTGGTTATTTCTTATATTAACAGATTTACTAGCAAATTGCAACAAAAAATCACTACCTAAAAACATTACCTCTGAGCCTAACAAAGTAAAAAAAAATGTATTTTTTGTACACCTCAGAAATGTCATGATTTCAACATCAGCACAGCAATATAATTTTACTGTGTTCTGTCACACCAAAGGGTTTCAAAGAAGATAATGCATGAAGAAACGACATTTTACTTCAGAGTGATAATTATCAGCTATATTCCAGAACAGACAGATCACTGCAAAGCAATAATAGTACCTATTATGATTCAAGAAAACTTTTATGTGAAGTTATTCATATTTGAAAGGTGATTGTATTGATGACAATGATAAAATAATAGCGCTTAGTAATAATAGCATGTTCCATTTTTTATTTTCTCCTGAAAGATCTGAAGTTTATATATTTGAAAGTGTCTATTTGTGCAATTATGGAAGGCAAGTAAAATATCAAATTATTTTCAGGAAAAGGAAACGGAATCCTTTTAACAGCAAGCCAGTGTGATTTGAAAACGGAAATACTTTCCTTGAACATTTAGTTACAATTTTGCAACATACTACAATAGAAAAACAAATTTACAACAAAAATAACAGAAATTAGGGCCTTGTAGCGTGTCAAGAATTTCCAAATTGTGGACTTCTCTTGTTTTGTGACTTATTCTTCAGTTATTCATTTAACACAGGGAATTCAATAGTCATGGGTGTTTTTGTAATTATTTTTTATTCAGCAGTAAATAATTGTTGAGTACTAAAAAAAAGATACGTGATACACCAACATGATTTTTAAAGTCAGAGGAAGTAAGTGACGCAAAAATATAATTTACTGAGTGATCCAAAAAGTGGAAATGTTACAGAAAAAAAATCACAGAAGCAATTAGAAAAGTTAAAGTCTCCATTGAAAATGCCATCAAGGGCCGTGCGCAGTGGCTCACGCTTGTAATCCCAGCACTTTGGGAGGCCGAGACGGGCGGATCACGAACTCAGGAAATCGAGACCATCCTGGCTAACACCGTGAAACCCCGTCTCTACTAAATATACAAAAAATTAGCCGGGCATGGTGGTGCGTGCCTGTAGTCCCAGCTACTCGGAGGCTGAGGCAGGAGATTGGCGTGAACCCGGGAGGCGGAGCTTGCAGTGAGCCGAGATTGCGCCACTGCACTCCAGCCTGGGCGACAGAGCGAGACTCCGTCTCATAAAAAAAGAAAAAAAAAAAAAAAAAAAAAGAAAAGAAAAGAAAATGCCATTAAGATCTGATGTATCATATTTAAGATTTAAATAACTAAGTATAATGATATTTAAATTATCTAGACAACAGAAAAATAAATGGCATTCGGCTAAAATCAATGTCTGAAGTTAACTTGAATGTCAAAATCTGATATATAATACACAGAAAGTTATAGATTAATCTTATTGTGAACATATATGCAAAAGTTATTCTGAACACTAGTTAAGAGACCTCAACAATAAATCAAGAGAAAAATACATTGCTACAAATGTTTTCCAAAAAGTTCAAGAATAAATCTATATTAAGAAATGTATTACTATCAACAAATTAATGAAAAAATGTGTTCATACTATTAGATGAAAGTCGTTTACTAAAATTCACAGCTTTCCTTTTTGAAACTGTAAATAAAATAGGAATAAAATAAAACTACATGTATTTATTACTACTGATTTCCAAATATCTAGAGATAATATTTTTCTAATTTAGGAAACGAACATTATGCATGTGCTTTACACACAGAACTTGAGAGTGCTAGAACTCTCAGCATTATTATTTGACATAGTTTTGAAGGTCACAACAGTGCTGGAAGACAATAAAATAATTTAACATTAATCAGATAATTTTTAAGTCATCCAGATTCATGAAAATTGCTATATCATTTGTTTACTTTATCAATAAGTACCTAGGAAGTTATAGAGATAAATCATTTTATAATAGCAGGAAAAGCTGTGAACATGTTTAGAAATAAATTTGATAGTAATATCTGGGAATGACATAGTGAAATTATAAAATTATATTAAAATGTATACAACAATTTAAATGTAATAACATAAAAACATGTCTAAGAATATGATCATTAAAAATTCAGGTGATAAACATATATATTTTGACATGTTGAATGTATAAATGTCAATTCTCAAGTAATTTTGTATGGTTTAGATTACATTTGAATATAAAGAAAATAATGTTAAGGTATATATACAAAACAAGTTCCCTAGAATAAAAAAAAAAAAAGAGTATTAATGGGAATTTATCATAACAATGACTTATAAAGCTATTCTGATTACATTAGTAATGTATTGACATAGGAATAGACAAAAACATAATTAAAACAAAATATCCAAGGCCAATTAAAATATAATTTGAACTGAAACTATAACACATTTGCTTTACAGGATTTTTATTGTGTTCCCTCTATATCTCTACTTTCCTTTTTATGCAACCAAGAGTCCACATTCATTCACTGTGTTTAAATTTTGTGTAAGTTTTTGATCCAGGGATTCTCATCCTTGGCAATTTGGGTCAAATAATTGTTGTGAGAGGGAATATCTTGTTTTTGTTTAGCAGGATCTCTGGCTTCCATAACTAGATATCTATAGCACACCTCATTTACCAGTGTAATGAATAAACATGTTTCCAGACATCGCCAAATGTCACTAGAACTGGTGAGGGAATCATCCCTTATTGAAAACCACTGTCTTATTCCATTATTCAAAATAAGTTATTTCATACTGGTTCAAAAAAGTGTCAAATAAATCTTTGTTAAAGGTGTATCTGATAAAGAGTTTATCCTCCTGGTGTTTAAATATATTCAAAATAATCAAGAAAAGACAAAGAGCCAATTGAGTAACAAAAACATAAGCAGATAAATCACTAACAAGAAAAATCCCAAATATTAATATGCATATGAAAAATAACTTCAATGATAGGTATAAAATGAAAATAAAAACAGTGATGTATATTCTTATTGATCACTTAGACAAATCTAAAAATATAGGACAATTAGATTCCATTAGGACCACTGTCAATGATAGGGGGTATAGGCAAGCTTTCATACATCATTGTTGGTGTTTGCCACAGATTTTTGGAAAAGGATTTTAAGCAATACTACACATAGAAATCGGTCATACAGATATATTCTCATACTATGTAAAGATATGTTGAATGATTTCAAATGCAGGCAAAAAGCTGTAAACCACTTGGATATCCATGTATGCAGAAATGAATGCACCAAAGTTTTTTAGAAAACTCAAGTCTATTTCCTGGTGATAAATTGCTCCAATCACCTTCCTCTTTATGCAGGACATCACAGAAATTTTCACCTACACTCAACTGTGCCAAGATCAGGCTTCTAAAGCCCTTGGCTCCCAAGATGCTTCTCATAAAGAGAAGGTAGCAGAGACTTGTCATTTCGACAAATTCTTCATATAAGACTTTAATTATTCCCTTTTCTAAAGGCTAAATGTTGCCTTTCCTCTTCAATGCTTTGCAATAGGGCTCTTGATTATCATTCTTTTAGGATGAGAATGTTGAAGAAATTTAAAACTTGTTTGGCTCCTAGCAACCCAGAAAAATTATATTCTTTGTCAATGAGGTCTAAGTTTCATAGTTTTCCACAATGAATAGAGCCAAAATACATATGGTACACAGTAAATCCAGCAATTAGACAATATGGTCTTTTGTCAGCCAATTGGATAAGAAAATGGGATTGGTGTCAAGATACATCTTTGTTCATTAAGTTCTGAAGATTATACGATGTTTGTGAAAATAAATATTCAGGCTAATAGGTTTTGTTAGTCTGGCTGCCTTCCATAGTAATCAATATTTTGATAGTAGAAAAAAAATTGAGATTAGTTCCTGAGGAATATCTTGATAAATGTTTCTTAAGCATTATTTCTTTATCTATACTTTGTCAATGTATTTTCTTAGTGTTATTAATTCTGTTATTTCTCTATCAATAAGTTGTTATGTTATTTTCCTTCTCCCTAGATAGTCATTAAATGGGTATTATAAATGAGGGAACAATTGAAGCAAATAATCGTATTTAATTTTTTAATGGATTCAGTAGTTTTTCTTTCTATTTCTTGTCTACTGGATTATCCATAATAGTACTAGAGCTATTTTGTTGCTGTAGAATCTATTTGTCATTTTATGAAAAGAAGAAAAAATAATATTACTATACTTCTCTCTACCTTCTGCAAACTCTGTGTACACTTTATCATACAAAGGTGATTTCCATTACATTCTTCACCTGTTTCCTTTACTTGTAACATCTTCCTTTAAGTTATCTTTTGTACTATGGTCACTCCAATTCGCCTAAATCATTTATGTGATTGAGATACTTTCTTATTTGGAACACTTAAAATACTTTATAGAAAAAAGTTGATATATTTAGACCTGTCTTTAAATGACTTTGCAGATTGATTCCAGTTTACCTTTTCAGATTAATTGATTTAGTCAATTCATTCAACACATATTTTCTAGTGCTCACATTGATCTTAATTCTATCCCAGTAAGGAGCCGACGTTCCCTTGAATAGGAATTACAGTTTTGTGTAACTATAGGTGGAATATGTCTAGAATACAACTCTTGTTTTCCTTGCTTAATTTACTATAAAAACCATCTCAAAGATTCCTTTCTCTTAATTGTTTTCTGATTATCTTAATTGCAGAACATCTCTCCCACCTCCAGACTTTAATAGCACTCCCCTAGGACCAATTTTATGGCTTGTACTATTTTGTATTTTAATAATTGATATTTATGTCTTAGCTTTCTATTGTTAGCTACTGATAATCAAGAAGGGTGTTATATATCTGCTTCATATATAGCAGATATGCATGAAGCATTTGTTCAAAGAATTAATGAAAAAACCTTTCCTCTTGGTTGATGGAAGCCTAGTTTTTATTATGATTGAGAAGGAAAAATATTGTTTCCTTGGTTTTATATTCCAGTTTTCAGTCATTTCTACTTTATTCAGAGTAGCTTTAATAACTTTTATCTTGTTCCATGTTTTTCTCTTATATCTTTGAAAAAAAGATGTTTCATTATGTTATAATTAGAAACCACAATCACGATGTCTAATATTGTGATGGATTAAGAAGTTTGTATAAGTACTAATAAACAGTTTCTACCACTTTGGTATTTCCTTATGTATTGGGTAAATTTTATTGCATATTGTATTGAATGCATTATGTATTGTGTGCCTTTGCTTAGAGGGTTTTATAAATTAATGACTTTTTTTTTCTTTTGTGAAACAGTAGAAAATTTTATTTTAAGATGAAAAAGAAAACTTTTTTTAACTTTTCAACTCAGGTGAAAATTTCTTAAATATATGTGGATGTGGATATTTATATTACAAATAATTAAGAAGCATGAACTGACATATCTTTATTAGTTTTGAAAAATGCTAAAATAAGATAGATTACTAACACGTAAGGGCTAGAACTAAATTAAGGCAAAATTAAATTTTTGTGTTACCATAAACATCATACCTTAACCTATATGTAAAATTAGATACACGGTTCCTATCAACTAGAAGCAAGGTGCGGAGAAACATTACGACCTGAAAGGAATTTGAGCTGCTTTTAGACATAGTATGTTAAAAATCATAAAGAAGATAAAGAATTATCTGACTTAGTGAAAGCTTGAAGTTTATTTGTTATGTGATGCCTGATAGCATCACAAACAGAAAGGAAGTTTCTAGTTCAAATGAGCAGTTTTGTTTTTAAAAATGTTTAAGGCTCCAAAAATCCATATATTCCTGAAATATTTTGCAATATTATGCTACCTCCTTCTAATGATCTTAATTTTAATAATATCAAAAGAATTAGCATTGTCTACCCTCACTGGTTAGACTTATTGACAGTGGCCTCAACTTGTCTTCTAATAAGCAAGTTGTTCTCATGTTCCCATGTTTTCACTACAGTTACATGAGTGAACTTTTATAAGTGCTACAGGCGGCTAACTCTACTCCTGGCCAATTTTATCAGAAACTCTGGAATAAGTCAAAACATCATCATCATCATCATCATCATCATCATCATCATTTACTTGAATGACTATAATATAGTTGTCAAGGTTGTAGAGCCAAATGACAAATATTTTGAAATAGTGAGACAAATTGTTCTCAATCTTAAATAGTAAAATATTGTCAGATTACATTTTGTTATTCTTAGTAACCCATAGGTTCCCCCAATGTCAAGTATCTGTATCTAAAACATTCTTCAAATCAAATACATTCTACATATCAAGTAGAGAAAAAGTGATCAAGAAACAAAATAAAATAGCAGAAACTATAGTTTTTCAACAGGTAGTTTTAATTCATGAGTGAGGAAATTCAGATTGATTGCTGGATGTTGCATTATCAATCTGAATCGACATCAATCATGGCATCGACATAGAAGGACATATTAACCCAAAACAGATTTTATTCAGTGCTTAAATAATACATACACACCCTCAAACTCTCTTCTATCTGAGGATAGGTTGTGTATATTAGAAAACCTCCTTTGTATCACAAGCTTAAGTGCATGTATAGAGATGAAAAGAAAAAAACAAAAGGCAAAGTAAGACCAAATAATGACATAATAGAAAGGATGAAAACAAAACAAACAAAAAATTAGTTAATGTGACAGTGTTAATTTAGATAACAGTGATCAGGTAAGATATGTTTGAACAGTTGTAACCTAAACGATGAGCAGTAATCAGTGACTTGAAGCTCTGGGAGAAGTGCTGCACCAGAAAAAAAAATTGGCAAAGTCTCTAGCAGGAAATTTTGATGTTTTTAAACAATAGAAATAAACTAAATATGAAGGGAGAAGAGTAAGACATGGTAAGATCAAAGAGTGAAGCAGCAGCCAGTAGAGAAATGGCTTCTCAAACAGCTGTATTTTAATACGTATTCTACTTGTAAAGCATAAAAAAATAAATTTGTTACATGCTAGAAAGTGACCTCGGACCTCTATCTTTTAAATATATATCAATGAGGGCTATCTTAATCCAATGAAAGTTGTACCAGGAGATAATTATTTTTTCTAGTGTTAACTGCTTCCATATAATTCCACATACTTGTCATTATAAATCCATAAACTCAGGATTATAAATCGCATTTGAAAACTGTATCTGGTTTTTTGTTTAGTTTACACACAGCTGAAATACATCTTACAAAAATGTTAAGTAGTTGGCAAAATTGAAAATTAGAAGATTCCATATAAATATATATATCATTTCATTACTTAAATAAAAAGGGGAATATCTGGTGATACAATCTTGAATTGTCATCGAAATAATCCCCATGTGTCAAGAGAGGGACCAGGTGTAGGTAACTGAATCATGGGGTGTAGTGTCCTCCATGCTGTTCTCGTGATAGTGAGTTCTCACAAGTTCTGATGGTTTTATAAAGGGCTCTTTCCCCTTTGCTCAGCACTTCTCCTTCCTGCCACCTTGTGAAGAAGGTACCTTGCTTCTCCTTTGCATTCTGCAATGATTGTAAGTTTCCTGAGGCCTCCCAGGGATGCTAAACTGTGAGTCAATTAACTTATTTCCTTTATAAATTACCCAGTCTGAGGTAGTTCTTTATAGCAATATGAAAATGAACTAATATAACTGGTGACACTGAATCCTTATTTCTTCATTTCTATAAAAATTAAACAAGAAAGTTTTTGGACCTAAGTAACCGGAATCCCACTGAGCTGGCATTTGAATTCTCCAATTTACCACACTTTTTCTTTATTCATATATATAAATATATATCCTGCCTGACTATTATTGGCACTGATTTTCAGACACTTTTTTGACAAATGCCATGAGAAAGACCAGATAACAATATTCCTGAAAAAAAATTTAAACTGAAATCATATATATCAAAGAAGCAATCTCAAATAGGCAGATAGATTACTATCATATTTTGCTTAAGCAGTGTACTTCTTTCTTTTCAAGAAGAAAGTTTTGTTCACGGAATTCTGTTTTGCATTGTTCCATTTTTGCTCTTGTAGGTAATATTGCTAGGTACTAATGAGCTTGTCACTATAACTGAATTCAATTAGTCTTTATATCCCTTGTTCTAAGATTCTATTGTGAAAATCTTGTAAGTTGTGTGATGTCATAGGCACTTTGTGCAAGTAATAGCCAGGATTTTTCAACATAGGCCATCCATTTCATGAACTATACAGGATAGATAATATAAATAAGGAAGGAAGAATCTTTCTACAATTTTCTCTCTGAACTAGCGTACAACACAGTAGACCATGTGTACAAAGTTTCTAGCAGCTAAAATGATTGTGTAACTATGTATTAAAATGATTATCATTCTCGCTGGGAGTGAAATCATTTTTTTTTTCCAGGACCACAGAGATATTTACTGTTGTAAACTTTACTCAGATATAAAACCTGAGGCCCACAGAATCAATTAATTTGCAAAAGAACAAATATTTTTAAAAAGTAGAGACAGGATTTGGATACAAGTGCTTTCTGGTATATCACGCTGTTTGCCAAAGGAGAGTCCCTCCCCTGAGATCTTATAACTCTTCAAATAGTGATTTTTGTTTCTGTCAGAACAGGCCACATTAAGGAGCTATATGAAACAAATCTAAATTTTAGTGGCTTATGATGAAGATTTGTTCTGATTTACTGTATATATCTATAGTGATTTGGCTATGGTTTTATTATTTATTGTGTTTTCTGAAGGACCCAAGTCAATGCAACAGTCTCTTTTTAGAGCATTTCTTCTGTCATCAAGGCAGAGCAGAAAGAAAACAATTCCGCGATAAACTGACTCTTCAGATTTCTGTTCAGAAGTGATAAATGAATGTCATATGTCACTGAACAAAGCAAATCACTTGATGATGCCTGAGATGAATGATTGGTATGCATTATCGTCTTACAGAGAGTGGTGCTGAATGTTTTGGAAAACATGTATTTTGCCAGAAAACCATTAAATGAATTATGTCCCCACAAACATGCATTTAAAGATTACATACATTAATGGAGAATAATCGAACCAATGAACATCACGTAATGAAATCTGAGAAGACTTTTAGAGTTAGACCAAAACTGCAGAGTGTAATCAAAACTTAAATATGTAAGTCTTACCAAGCTTGGGGAGAATTCTGACACTAGGAATCGTGATGAACCCTGGGCATAAAAATAGAAAAAACAAATGCTTGAACATTAAAATGCTTAGAACTTTTAAGATAAGCTTTAAAAATGTTCAGTAAATAACAAAATAATTTAGTAATATAAAATGTGTGGGTGCCTGGGGGAAAAATTGGAAAGCAATGTAGTGGGCATATTGCAAAGTTCTTTGGATGCCAACATTTTAGAGAGAACACAAACAAAAAGCTGTTATTCATTAACAAAAGCATCAACACTATCAACACATACTCTCAAGATGTGTGTTTTTAATATTTAAAAATGAAAACTTCTTAGCCCTGCAGTTTTGACACAAAGGAAAGTCACTGAACTCAAGTCTCTATGAATGTTTCTCTTTTCCAAATGAGGTTTTCTATTGCTAATCATTTTGAATGCCTGCCAGACCACTTGGACTCTCGATCGGCAGGACAACACAGATGTCTGTGTGCCATTTAACAGCTTTCAGGTGAAATAACATACGAGGCAAAAAGTAGAATTGACATCCAGCATACTGATGAAAAATAATGGACTTTTTATTCATCAAGCAAATAACATTAGAAGCAAGCAGCTTTAAAAAAATTTTTTTTTCTTGAATGTTTTACCATATATCATGTTAGAAAATTGTAAACTTCCTTTTGAGACAATTTACCATTGTTTCTTTCCATAATCAAAGATGAATTTTTCTAGATTTAGAATGCTTCATGGATTTTATGAGGGATTTGCTATATTTTGTGCTTTAATCTTTTTTTATGACACTTGGAAACTTTGTTTTCATTTTTTTTTTCCATTGCGTTTAATAAAACTTACCAGCAAGCAAAGAATCACATTTGCACATCACTGTTGATTGCATTAAAAGAGACAGCATATTCATTTCATCACTCTTTGCATATGTGTAGCGTTCCTATGTACCAGGTGGGCATAATTAGGTTGGAATGTGGTTTGGCTGACAAATTATTTCCTATTGGCTGCATGATGTCTCTGCTGCATCCCCATAGACAAGAAAACAAATGGCAATATTATTGAGAAGCTTTTGGAAAGTATTTGATAGGCAACCATGGTTACGTTTATGCAAATATAGCTTTAAAACGCCAACGTTCTGAAGTCATATAATCAAGGAGAGCAAAGATGGTCTTCATGAGAAACTTTTCTAAAGTCAGCCAATAAAATTCCATTAAAATAAAAGGATTTGATAAATTTAATCTTGATAGTTGATTTACACAGTTGATCTTTTTCGTGGCAAGTTTGTATATCATTTACAAAGGAAAGCAGCTACATGTGACATAGTTGATATAAATATTCCATATTAACCCTGCAAATGACCCATTTATTTCATTTACAATGGAAGCAAGAGTCATTTGTTTCAGCAATTTCTCATGCTACCAAGATGACAAGCCATTAAAAAAAAATTATTCAAAAGAATATTAAAGAAAAGAAGAAATACAAAACAAGATACATACAAAAATTATAAAACTCAATGGAAATAAATTTTGGAACTACAAGTGAATTGTTACTGTGCACACAACCAGAGAATAAAATGGAATGTAAGGTCTGTTTCCAAATACTAGCATATGCTTAAGCTTATTGAGATGTATTTAGGAAAAGAGTTTTTTTCTGCCAGTTTGGTTCCTAGTGAGCTCTTAATAAAAATTGTAACTTAAATTTAAGTAGAACATTGGACTGACTGTAAAAGTTCCCTTGTTCAAAAATTTTCATGTGTTTCAGAAATGTAAAATATTATAATTCTATAAGTCATGATTAAAATCAAATCAATATTTTCTTGGTTATACTTTTACTGTAAGTTTTGTATAATATTTTATGTAAGATAACTTTATAAGCTATACTTATAGCAGGTTAAAAGAAATGAAAAACAGTGCTAAAAATGTTAAGACATATTACTTAAGTGCCTAGATAAGAAATATTCCACTAAAATATAATATCTTAGTCATGAAATTAATAAATGTCTTTTTTGTTTCATAATATTGCTACTAATTTTCAAAAGCAAGGAGACTGTGGAAAGTGTGATTTTCTAGAAATGGTGAAAATTAATCTTAAATAGTTAATTGTAATGTATGATGGCAGGTTAGTGCACAAACTGGTTTCCAAACTTAAATCAAATATTTTTCTGGAGTTCTGTTAAGTTCAATCCATTTTAGTCATCGATTTTACAATGCTAATAACTTTTATATCTTGCCTTACTTTCATATCTATTAAGAAATTTCTTATTTATAGCAAGATCAATGACAATTGATACTGCTCTTCATTTTGAAATCCATCCAAACAAGGCCTGAAACCAGGTATTGGGTGCAGGTAATTCATTTGGTTGATGATACCGGGAAGCAGAAGTGAGAAATTACACGAGAAAAACAGGGCTTACGGAAAGCCAATAAAGAACATACTGGGCCCGGCGCGGTGGCTCACGCCTGTAATCCCAGCACTTTGGGAGGCCGAGACGGGCAGATCACGAGGTCAGGAGATCGAGACCATCCTGGCTAACACCGTG
>NW_012103277.1:703343-703832 GCF_000951045.1 Mandrillus leucophaeus | reverse complement strand
TCTCAGCTCACTGCAAGCTCCGCCTCCCGGGTTCACGCCATTCTCCTGCCTCAGCCTCCCGAGTAGCTGGGACTACAGACGCCCGCCACCTCGCCTGGCTAGGTTTTTGTATTTTTTAGTAGAGACGGGGTTTCACCATGTTAGCCAGGATGGTCTCCAATCACAACCTTTAAGTTATTTTAAAATGTACAGTTAAGTTATTGTTGACGATATTCACCCTGTTGTGCTATCAAGTAGTTGGTCTTGCTCATTCTTCTATTTTGTGTTCCCATTAATCATCTCTACCATCCCTCCAAGCACCACTACCCTTCCCAGACTCTAATAATCATCCTTCTACCCTCTATGTCCATGAGTTCAATTGTTTCAATTATTAGATCACACAAATAAATGAGAACATGTAATGTTTGTCTTTCTGACTTATTTCACTTAACATAATGACCTCCAGTTCCATCCATGTTCTTGCAAATGACAGGATCACATTTTTTTTTT
>NW_012103277.1:695073-696418 GCF_000951045.1 Mandrillus leucophaeus | reverse complement strand
GGCCACTGCACTCCAGCCTGGGCGACAGAGCGAGACTCCATCTCAAAAAGCAAAAAAAAAGAATATACTGATGAGTGAGTTATTGCTAGAGGTAAATAGACCTGATTCCTGCTAAGAAACTTCTAAAAACAAACGTCAGTATCAGCTCACATAAGGATCCCCAATGACATTTACTTCCTTCTCACAATGCTGTACTCCACTTACCCACCAATTTACTGTATTGAGGTGGATCAAGCTTCAGTGGAGATAAAATCTTCAGGCAGAGGAATCAAAAAAGGAGCTTATAGAATTAGTAAGACATAGACAGCATCTGCTGGAATACACATTGAGGGGATTCGTAACAATAATTCAAAGCACTGTTGTTAGAAAATAAAATTTGGTATCATTGTCAGAAAAAAAGAAAAGATAAGAAGAGTGGTTTTCTGTATCCTCTAAAAACTATATATACACACACATACATTTATATAATTAATACATTTTAAAAATCTAACACCAAACATCTAATCTGTTTCAGAGACCTATGAAATTTACTTTCTCAATATTTATTGAGTTATTTTCTCTCACAACCTTTGACAGCCACTGAAATTTAGTTCTGATCATTTTTCATTAGAAAAATTAGAATATCATGTATACTGCTTGACATTTTCTCCTGTTCCCAGTTTTACCTCTTATAATGCCATTATGCATTATCCTCTCAGCTATTTTTAAAAATATAACTATAAAGATGAAACTTTCCAGATTTAAAACTCTCTTTGGTTCTCCATTCTTCTGAAGGTGATATCACATACATAATTCTTTATTATGTGCCCCATACCTGCTTTGTCAATATATATTTTTTACCATGAAAGATGTTTTTCATATCGTATTTCAACAACAAATGTTATTTACTGAATACTGACTCATTTTATTTGCAGTTCTCTATAAAATTAATATATTTATGCCTTTTCATATGAGATGACTTCTCATATAATATGCATTTTTGTGGTAATTTTTTCTCTTTCTTCCTCTCCCTCCTTACCTCTCCCCTCTCTCACTTTCTTTCTATTTTTTTAATTTTTAATTTTTGTGGGTAGATAGTAGGTGTATATATTTATGAGGCATATAAAATATTTTGATATAGGCATACAATGTGAAATAAGTACATCTTGAAGAACGGGTATTCATCCGCTCAAGCATTTATCCATTGAGTTGTAAACAATCCAATCACAACCTTTTTTGTTTGTTTGTTTGTTTTTTGTTTTGTTGAGACAGAGTCTCGCTTTGTCGCCCAGGCTGGAGTGCAGTGGCCGGATCTCAGCTCACTGCAAGCTCCGCCTCCCGGGTTCACGCCATTCTCCTGCCTCAG
>NW_012103277.1:691997-694583 GCF_000951045.1 Mandrillus leucophaeus | reverse complement strand
TTTTTTTTTTGCAGCTAAATAGTACACCCTTGTGTGTAAGTACTACATTGTCTACATCTATTCATTTGTTGATGGACACTGAGGTTGCTTCCAAATCTTAGCTATTGTAAACAGTGCTGCAACAAACACAGGAGTGCAGAAATTTCTTTGATATAATGATTTCCTTTCTTTTGGCTGTATACCCAGCAGCGAGATTGCTGGATCATATGGTAACTCAATTTTTAGTTTTTTAGGAACCTCCAAACGGTTCACCATAGTGGTTGTACTAATTTACATTCCCACTAATCCGGAGTCCCCGGATTCCCTTTTCTCTACATCCTCATCTGCATTTGTTATTGCCTGTCTTTTGAATGTAAACTATTTTAACTGAGGTGAGATGATACCTCATTGTAGTTTTGATTTTTGTTTCTCTGATGATCAGCCATGCTGAGCACATTTTTATATGCCTGTTTACCATTTGTATGTCTTCTTTCGAGAAATGTCTAATCAATTATTGTGCCCATTTCTTTGATTATTAGATCTTTACCCATAAAGTGGTTTGAGCTCGTTATATATTCTGGTTATTAATCACTTGTCAGATGGGTAATTTGGAAATATTTTCTCCCATTCTGTGGGTTGTCTTCATTTTGTTGACTGTATTCTTTACTGTGCAAAAGCTTTTTAACTTGATGTGATCCCATTTGTCTATGTTTGCTTTGGTCACTTGTGCTTGTGGGGTATTGCTCTAGAAATCTGTTCCCAGACTAATATCTTGGAGAGCTTTTCCTGCAGTACTTTCATGGTTTGAGAGCTTCTACTTAAGTCTTTAATCCATTTTGATTTAGTTTTTGTAGATGATGAGAGACAGGGTTTAGTTTAATTCTTCCGCATTCGGATATACATCTTTCCCAGCACCATCTGTTGAAGAGACTCTCTTTTCTCTAGTGTATGTTCTTGGCAATTTTTGTCAAAAATGAGTTTGCTGTAGGTATGTGGATTTGTTTCTTCATTTTCTATTGTGTTATATTGATCTATATGTCTGTTTTTATGCAAGTAGCATGCTGTTTTGGTTACCATAGTTCTGTAGTATAATTTGAAGTCAGGTAATGTGATTCCTTATTTTTTTATTTTCTATTTATTTTTTGTGGTTAGGGTAACTTTGGCTATCATGGGTCTTTTGTGGTTGCATATACATTTTGGGATTTTTTTCTTCTTCCTCTGTGAAAAATATCACTGGTATTTTGCTAGGGATTGCATTGAATCTATAGATTGCTTTCAGTAGTTTGGTCATTTTAACAATACTGATTCTTCCAATCAATAGACATGGAAAATTTCTCCAGTTTTTGTTGTCCTCTTCAATATTTTTCATCAGTGTTTTATAGTTTTTATTGTCAAAATCTTTCATTTGTTTGGTTAATTTTTAGATATATTACATGTGGTTATTATAAAGGTGATAACTTTTTTATTTCTTTTTCACAATGTTCACTGTTAGGATATAGAAATGCTACTGGTTTTTGTATGTTGATATTGTATTCTGCAACTTTACTGAATTTGTTTATCAGTTCTCAGTTTTCTTGTGAAGTCTTAACTTTTTCCAAATTAAGATCATAATATCTGCAAACAAGGAAAATCTGACTTATTCCTTTCCAATTAGGATACACTTTATATCTTTTGCTTGTCTGATTGCTCTAGGTAGGACTTCTAGTACTTACCAGTGGTGACAGTGGGAATCCTTGTTGTGTTCCAGATCTTAGAGGAAAGACTTTCAGTTTTTCCCTATTCAGTATGTAACTAGCTGTGGGTCTGTCATATATGGTTTTTATTATGTTGAGGTATGTTCCTTCTATGTGAATTTTCTGAGGGCTTTTATCATGAAGGGATGTCAAATTTTATCAAATGCTTTTTTGGCATCAATTGAAATGATCATATGGTTTTTATCCTTCATTCTGTTGATATATCACATTGATTGGATTTGCATATGTCAAACCATCCTTGAATCCCAGGGATAAATTTTACTTTGTCATGATGAATTATCTTTCTAATGTATTGTTGAATTTTGTTTGTTAGTATTTTCTTGAGGATTTTGGCATCAATATTCATCAGAGATACTGGCCTGCAGTTTTATTTATTTATTTATTTTTGGATGTGTCTTTGTCTGGTTTTAGTATCAGGATAATACTGGCCTCGTAGAATGAGTTTGGAAATATTCCCTCCTCTTTCATTTTTCAGAATAGTTTGAGTTGTATTGGTATTAATTCTTCTTTAAAAGTTTGGTAGAATTCAGTAGTAAAGCCATCAGGTCCCAGGCCCTTCTATACAGGGAGACTTTTTATTATAGCTTCAATCCTGTTATGTGTTATTGTTCAGTTCAGATTTTGGATTTCTTCCTGGTTCAATGTTGGTGGGAGGTGTGTATTTAGGAATTTGTCTATTCCTTCCGGATTTTCCAATTTATTGGTATACAGTTGCTCATAGTAACTACTGATGATACTTTGAATTTCTGCACTTCAGTTTTAATGTGTCATTTTTTTCACTTCTAATTTTATTTATTTGGATTTTCTCTCTTTTTTCTAAGTTAGCATGGCTAAAGATTTGTCAATTTTTTTT
>NW_012103277.1:684670-686032 GCF_000951045.1 Mandrillus leucophaeus | reverse complement strand
AATATAGAAAATGTATAATGTAAAACAATGTCAATTTCCTTGGTTAGAGATTAATCTTGTATTTTATTTATTTATTTGTTATACAACCTAATGTTAAAAGAGTAGGGAATTAGGCTGTTTGGGTACTATCTAAAAGAGGCTAATGATTCTATACTTATGAGAAGTAAATTAACTGTCCTCAATCTCAGTTTTAGTACTTGAAAATGTAAATAATAATCATATATACCTGAAAAGATTCTATGAAAAATAAGTAAAATATTCAAAACATAGGAATATACACAATGCCTGGAACATTTTATCATTAATGTCATTATCACCACTCTCTTCACTATTATTACATTTTCTTCATATCAGTCATAACTTAGAGTTTATAATATAGAATTGCCTTTATTGGAATGACTTCATTCAAAATTATGTTATTTAAATTTCAGTGAAAAATAACTCCATGATAGTGTTTGAAAACATATTCCTGTGTCTGAGATACTAATGGCCAATAAATCCTGGATTACACTAGTCTGATCTCTTGCCTTCAATCAAAAACAGGATGGGAGTGAAAATCCCTGAAATTGGTTAAAAATTGGGATGTCAACTACCTAACACACATTGAGTTTGTCAAATAGTTTGTATTTTAAAGAAACAGATTATTATATATTATTTCTGGATTGTTTGGAATATCTGGTAATAGATAAAGGCTCCCACCTTGAAAAACTAAAAATGCCAGATGACATATGGAAATCACCTTTTCAAAAAGAGTTTCTTAAGAACTAAGGAGGAGCAATACGGAAAAGTAAGAAACTCACAGAAAGAAGCTTGTCTTTTGAAGTGACTTTTACTCTCAGGCATTTTTCCCAATTCTGAGCATGGGCGAGTAACAGATTGCTCTGCAAAGCTCAGAACATGGAAGAGGGCTGTTGTAGAGGGAGACAGATATGTATAGAGCTTTGATGGAGATTTGAATAGCTCAAGTTCATGATTAATTTACCCTCCAAATGTTTGACATATACTGAAGCTACTTGGGTAGCAGAAAGAAACTGTAGAGAAAGCTTCTGAAAAACAGAACAAAGATTCTCTGGAATAATATAAAATAACAATGAAAAGTGGAGACTCACCAGATGAAGGGGCCCTTACCGAATACACAAGAATGTCTGTGAGAAACTCGAGAGATCTAGGGAGAACTAGAAGTAGAATTGTTACAGAAAAACAACAACAACAACAAAAAAAAACAGGTCTTGTTACATGACCAGGAAAGATTAAGCTCACAGACGCACAGAAGGATGAAGAATGGACATTAAAGGATAAACAACTCAGCAAAATAAGATGAAGTCCTGCTAAAAGGCTCTCCGACTCACGGATCGAATCCCA
>NW_012103277.1:682581-684620 GCF_000951045.1 Mandrillus leucophaeus | reverse complement strand
TGAAAAATAACTCCATGATAGTGTTTGAAAACATATTCCTGTGTCTGAGATACTAATGGCCAATAAATCCTGGATTACACTAGTCTGATCTCTTGCCTTCAATCAAAAACAGGATGGGAGTGAAAATCCCTGAAATTGGTTAAAAATTGGGATGTCAACTACCTAACACACATTGAGTTTGTCAAATAGTTTGTATTTTAAAGAAAGAGATTATTATATATTATTTCCGGATTGTTTGGAATATCTGGTAATAGATGAAGGCTCCCACCTTGAAAAACTAAAAATGCCAGATGACATATGGAAATCACCTTTTCAAAAGGAGCAAAGAGTTTCTTTAGAACTAGAGGAGGAGCAATACGGAAAAGTAAGAAACTCACAGAAAGAAGCTTGTCTTTTGAAGTGACTTTTACTCTCAGGCATTTTTCCCAATTCTGAGCATGGGCGAGTAACAGATTGCTCTGCAAAGCTCAGAACATGGAAGAGGGCTGTTGTAGAGGGAGACAGATATGTATAGAGCTTTGATGGAGATTTGAATAGCTCAAGTTCATGATTAATTTACCCTCCAAATGTTTGACATATACTGAAGCTACTTGGGTAGCAGAAAGAAACTGTAGAGAAAGCTTCTGAAAAACAGAACAAAGATTCTCTGGAATAATATAAAATAACAATGAAAAGTGGAGACTCACCAGATGAAGGGGCCCTTACCGAATACACAAGAATGTCTGTGAGAAACTCGAGAGATCTAGGGAGAACTAGAAGTAGAATTGTTACAGAAAAACAACAACAACAACAAAAAAAAACAGGTCTTGTTACATGACCAGGAAAGATTAAGCTCACAGACGCACAGAAGGATGAAGAATGGACATTAAAGGATAAACAACTCAGCAAAATAAGATGAAGTCCTGCTAAAAGGCTCTCCGACTCACGGATCGAATCCCAGGTTACCACCCTGGAAGGAGAGGCCAGGCTCCTCCCCGCTGCAAATGACATGAACTTCCCCAGTGAACTTCCCCGGACCCCACCCCATCCTCCCAGTGCACAGGTTGACATTATTCAGAAACAATCAGTTGGGAAAGGGTCGGTTTCTTATGGGAAGCCAGTTTGGTTTTTCAGCCTTCAGGCTGTTTTAGACTTGAAGGCAGGGTTTTGCCAGGGAACAGTTGGCTGCTTCCCGTCTCTATCAAAGTGAGCCTTAACATTGAAACCGTCACTGCAAAATTATAACTGAGACGATTACTACAGTGAAAGAAAGCTGACCTAACTGACTCCATCTTTCTTCTAACCTCCAAGCTGTCTAGATCATTCCCGGGCGTAGGCCGAACTAACTTTGGGAAGAACTTAGTTTATAGTCTACTGTTTGAAACAAAGACAATAACAGCCATTTCCCAAAACAAACCCCCTTCTTTTCTAGGGACTAGGCTGCCTTTGTAGGACTAACAAATTAGCTACAAGATTAGAAATTATGGTTTAGGGGCTATAATTTGCTGCAAGAGTCTGAGCCTCCCCAAATTGCTCCCGGGAATAACATCATGGTTGTAAAGCCTAAGATTAGCACTTTAGATATTTTGCAGACCATGCATTCTGATGCACCAGCGGGACACCACCCAGATCGGAAATCTGGCTCGGCCAGTTCTGTGATCCCACTCCTGAAAAGAAGTCAGTGAGAAAAACCTCACTTCAACCCCACTATGATTCTATCTCCACTCGACCAATCAGCACTCTCCACTTCCCCAGCCCCTCCCTGACAAATTATCCTTAAAAAATGATCAAAATGCTCAGGGAGACTGATTTGAGTAATAATAAAACTCAAATCTCCAGCATAGCCCCACTCCAGGTGAATTACACTTTATTACAATCCCCCTGCCCTGATAAATCAGCTCTGTCTAGGCGGTGGGCAAAGTGAAACCACTGGGCAGTTACAACGGGACAATTATCCAGCTTGTTCTTCCAGCCCAGCCTGCCTGATAGGATGACCACTGTGTCAGGTATAAAGCCGGATGAGTGCAGTGGAGCACCACATTTTTTTAAATATGTGATGC
>NW_012103277.1:674772-681006 GCF_000951045.1 Mandrillus leucophaeus | reverse complement strand
GGTGTTGAGGTCTACAGCTATTATTGTATTGAGTCCTCTCTCTCTCTTTAGCTCTAATAATATTTCCTTATTATTGTTTGGGTGCTCCAGTGATGATTGCATATATATCTAAAATTGTTATATTATTTTGTAAATTTACCACTTTTATCATTATGTAGTAACTTTCTTTGTATCTTCTTATGGAAAATCCCATCTTCAGATGTGGGGCATATGGGACCCAGCATGAGCTCCCTCTCTAAAACATTCCCATCATGTATACCCCAATCACTTCACTGTCCTAGTTTCAGGGCCCATAAGTCTTGGGGAACTCTCTCTCTCATGACTAGAATTGCAGGAGTCTGCACTGGGAATGTGGACTGCCAAGCTCTCTCATTTACCTTTCTCTTCTCTAGGGAGCCTTGGGGCTAGCTACCTCACTTTCCCTCTTTAATGCCTGAGATCTTTTCTGTCACTTCTCTGCTGAATTATAGTGTTCCTTCTTGAAACTCTATTTGAAGTATAATTATCTAGTCACTATTTTTGTTTTCTCTTTGTGGAGCAAGTGAATGCCAGATGCCTCTAGTGAGCTACGTTGAATCTCTCACTATTCTGAATACATCTTGAGTAAAAAGAGAAAATTGCTCATGTTTACATGGTATGAGCCTTGTTTGTTCATTGTATTAGATACAAATGTATAATTTTCATACAGTATAAAAAACCTTTATATATTATTATGATCTGTAAAATAATTACTTTCATCAGATTACTAATATTATTTGATCTCGTTTCTTTATCTTCAGTTGTCTGCCACTATTTTCATATTATATGACATTTAAAAGTGTGACTTGTTAATTCAGGTTTCATGAGTTTGAATCCTGCCTTCTTGGTTTATTAGATATGTGATTATTAGAAATGTATAAACTTTACCAACATTAAACTTACTATATCTAAAATGAAAATCAAAATAATACAAATTCTGTTATGAGTTTGGGAATAATTAAGTGACCCAGAAAGTGATAGGACTAGCATAATAAACAACTGTTACTATTATTGTTTATATTTCATATGTATTATGTATTAATTAATATTAATATGTAAACATTAATATCATATGTATTAATGCTTTCCTTTGAGCTCCTACCAAAAAAAAAAAAAAATTCAATCATCTCCCCCAAAATAAATTATTGAGCAATTTACAATGTCATAAAGACGTCGGTGGTCTTACATCCAAAAATGTTAGCATCAATTGAATACATTGAGTGGCAATTTTGTAGACAATTTTAAAAGGTTCAACAATATAAATGAACACAGTATTTCCCTGCTGACCCAATTTGTATTAGTACTCTGTCCTTGTTGATAATCTTAAGGATGTGTCTGATATTCAATGCTCCAAAATGGAATATCTTAAAGTAAAAATACAAGTGTAAAACCTCTATTCTAAGATAAACAGTTGAGGATATTATAATGGGATTCTCCAATCAACAACCTTGAGGCTGGACCTTACTTAAGTTTACCTCCCAGAGATTATCAATGCGGTCTTGACCAGAGACAACACATCCAAAGGCAGATTTAAACATATATATTTCTTATACTTCACTATTTTCTCTACTGTGCAGCATTTAATAAGGTTATACAGCTTTGTCTCTGAGTCTGAGCAGTGTAAGAGGGAAACAAGTAATGGGGTCTAAGGAATATATATAGTTGGCCCTCTGTATTTGTGAGTCCCACATCTGCAGATGCAACCAAAAACATATGAGAGATATTTATTTTAAAATACAACAAAAAAAGAACAAATTTTAAAACAAAGCGTAACAACAAGTTCAATAGTATTTACATTGTGTTAGGTATTCTAAGTAATCTAGACATTACTTTCCCTTGAGTCCATAATTGATTTTTCATATTATCAGAAGTCAAAGATACATTAAAAAATGTTTTCCTTACTTGAGTGGTGCAAAACAGATTTATTGCACATTGGTAATTTTAATGTACCACTCTTAGAGAGTCACATTTTTCATATAGGGATACTTTAATGCAAATATTTTAAGTATAAGAGAAGTAAGTTTTATCTAACTGTACTTCTAAGTAACCTAGAAGTGCAGTTGGCCCCTGTATCTGTATTCTGCATCCATGTATTCAACCAACTACAGATTGAAAATATTTGGGGAAAACAATAAAAATAACAATACAACAATAAAAATAATACAGATAAAAATACAGTATAACCACTATTTAAGTAACATTTGCACTATATTAAGTAATATAAGTAATCTAGAGACAATTTAAAGTATACTGGAGAGTGTGTGCATGTTATATGTAAGTACTACTCCATTTTATAAAAGGTACTTGAGCATCCCTGAGTATCCTTGTGTGGGGGAAAGCCTGAAACCAATTTCCCATGGATTTTGAAAGATGACGGTATTTTTAGATCTGCCGTTGTATGTGTTGTAATTGGGTCTTTTGTGCTTTTTAACCTTACAACTTCTGTTTTTAAGCCTGAATGTACACATATTGATTAAAATAATTAATGCTATATAAGTTAGAGAGTTTAAAAATCTAAATATTTTATTTGTTTTTTAATCTGCAATATAAACCTCACCTGAGTTATTCAGAAACATAAATGAATACATTTGACAACATCTCTTCTAATTGTATCTCTTCAATACTTCAAATATGTCATCACAAATGTTTTATTATTCTATACTTTACAATTTGTCATATGCTAATTTTCTAAAACCATTAAGAATGTTATTATACATATAAACAAAATGAATAAAATTATTGAAATGTGATGAGTAATTTTTTATGAATAATTAGGAAAGAACTCTTTGTAATAAATACTGTCGATGATATCTTACGGAAAGCAAAAATCTATTTTAAAGACACAACAGAGTCTCAGAAATTCTTTATTCTCTACACATTCATGTGCTACAGGAAACATTCTCTTTATACTTTCTGTTCTATGAGAGGATCGGTAAGGCTCAAAGGTCATTGCCCTTGATTCCATAATTTATTTTTCATATTATCAGAAGTCAAAGATACATTAAAAAATGTTTTCCTTACTTAATTGAGTGGTGCAAAACAGATTTATTCCACATTGGTAATTGGTACCACTCTTAGAGAGTCACATTTTTCATACAGGGACACTTTAATGCAAATATTTTAAGTATAAGAGCAGCAAGTTTTATTTGAAAAAATATACTATCTCTATATGTGGATATTACCAAAGTCTGATAACAAGTGGTACATATCAAGAGAAATGTCAACAAAATATATAAAATTATTCTAATAACCAGTAGAAGTTTATATTATGACATCAGTGAGTATAATACTTTTATACTGAGGGAGATAGTTAAAATTAACACATAAAAGATATTATTTTCTGAATGTCAAAAAACAACTGCAATCAAATAAATATTATACAAAACTATTTTATAAACATGTAACCTTGCTTAAAAGTATAGCATTTACCTCATTAACCTAGTCTGAAAATATAGTATTTCTTATAAATAAATACATTTCCTTTATAAGTTCCTTACGTGTATCTTTATGTTGTTTTCTTGATAATGTGCAATGGCTAAAAACATTAACTACATTACAAGTATTTAAAAAAGGCATTTTAATACTAAACACTATTTTCAGTTTAGGAATATTCATGACATATAATCATTTTATATTTTTAAATACTACATATTTTGTCTTTACAGGAATTTTTATATTATCTTCTTTATTAATATGTAATATTTGTATATATGAGGTACATATGGTATTTTGTTACATATATAAAGTGTGTAAAGATCAATTCAGGGTATCTAGGATATCTGTCACCTTGAACATTTAACATTTCTACATATTGAGAACATTTCAGGTGCTCTCCTATATACAATACATTGTTGTTAACTATAGTCACCCTACTGTGGTATTGAACATTAGAACTTAATTCTTTTATCTAACTCTTGTTTGTACCCATTATATCAATCTTTCTTCATTTGCCTCCACCAATGAAGGCCACTCACACCCTTCCCAGACTCCAGTTACTATCATTCTACTCTCTACTCCAGCGATATCCAACCTTTTGGCACCCCTGGGGCACAATGGAAGAAAAAGAATTATCTCGGGTCACACATAAAATACACTAATGCTAGCAGATGAGCTAAGAAAAAAGATAAAAAAAAAAAATCTTATAATTTTTTAAGAAAGTTTACAAACTTATGAAGGTCTGCATTCAAAGCCATCCTGGGCTGCCTGAAGCCTGCAGGCCCTGTGCAGCCTTCAGGACCCAGGTTGGAGAAGCTTGCTCTGCTCCAGGAATCAACATTGTTTAGCTTCCACATCTGAATAAGAACGTGCAATATTTGCCTTTGTGTGCCTGGGTTATTTCACTTAACATAACACCTCTAGTTTCATGCATTTTGCTGCAAATGACATGTTTTCATTATTTCTATATCCAAATAGTAGTCAACTGTATATACATACACCATATTTCCTTTATCATTTTGTCCATTGGTAACTATGTCAATTCCACTAACCCTTTGCTATAATTTTGATGACTGCATAAGTTAAACATTAAAGAATTGGTGGAACGTGTGCCTGAGTACAAGGGCTGGAATGCAAAAACAAACCCATTAAGAACCCACTTGGGTTTTCTCAGACCCTAAAGTCTGACCAAATAATACAAACATTCTTAGACATGCACTTCATACCAGGGCCCACTTAAAATTAGGAAACTTTCTAAGACTCCAGAGAAAGCTTTCCAGACCCCAGACCCCAGTTAAATATTAGATATAGATTGAATGAAACACTCCTGCTTGTAGGTGCACGCCAACATGTAAGCATGAAGCTTAAAATGTATACAAGCACTAGAACAAAAACTTGTAAATTTGAGTTGGTCTGATGAGTTACTCCAACCTTCTCTTTATAATCAGTTGCAGAAATAAACTCCCTTCTTTTCCAGTCTGTGTGAATCTTGTCATTGGACCATGAGAGCAAGCAGCTGGATCTCATTCTGTCCCGTTACAAATATACCAAATTAACATAAGTGGCATATCATATGTGTGCTGAATATGTTATATTTAGTACTAAAGAAACTTAAAAACTTTACTTTTTTTGATACTTTTAAATATCAAGAATTAATTAATTATTTATTAATTAATTTATTTATTTTGCTTGTGTTCATTTCCTCTTACAAGTATATAGGAAACCTTTCTCTTTACTCTCTGGATCTTCACAAAATTGCAAGCCTTGGTGAACAGTAATCGTCGTCTTGGATGATACTTGTGCAAAGAGTGTTTTGAGACATCTATATTGTGGATAAAACTAATTATTTAATACAGGACTTTTTTTGAAAAGGACATTCTTTTTTAACTTCACTTCAGCAAAGTTTACCTGTAGGCACATACTATATATGCATTTGAAACATAAAATGTAAATAAATGAGCGTGAATTTTTTCCCTACTTTAAGTGGACTGGCATCTTTTCCATATGCTTTCCATGTAATAACATTCCCAAAAAGTTAAGTGCATCTAGGATACACCATATTTAATAACCTTAGCACCAGCTGCTCATATTCACCGCCAGAAAGGATGCTTTTTTGTACAGAGCTTAAAGACAAAAAAAAAAAAGTGATTTAGAAGCTGCTACTAGACTGAAAGGTAAATCAGTGTTCCCATAATTCAAAATGTACTTTTTGTAAAAAAGCAAGTAAAAGCACAAACGCAATTTTACCTGAATATTTAAAGAGTAATTCTATATGATATGACACTTACTACAACAGAAATGTTTGCTTACTTTCATAGGACTCCTGGAAAGAGGAGCTCTAACAACAATTGTCTTTAGTAAATAATTTTTTTTGCATCACATTTGTGTATGTCCTGAATGTTCTGAGCCCTTCAGATTTGACTTATATTCATGCTAAAAGAAAAAATGCAAATGAAAATTGTATAGCTAATTATCAGAAAAATAAAGTATCATAAGAAAACCAGTAAACTATTTTTTTAACAAACATAAGTATAGAGAATACTTAACTCTACTTTTAGTTTAAGGGCAAATATTCTCTCATTATATGGATTTATGAAATACAATATTAAGAATAGTAAAGATTATTATTTTACTGACTTTAACTACAAAAAAAAAATGCCTTTGAGAAAATGTTTTCTTCCCTAGATCTTGACTTAATTGGGTAATTTTATGTGAGCTAATATTTGTGGTCGATAAGGCTTTCAAGGGAGCCAATTATGTGCTTTTCTCCCATCAATATTG
>NW_012103277.1:668888-671693 GCF_000951045.1 Mandrillus leucophaeus | reverse complement strand
AAAAAAAAAATCTCTTAATATTAAGTTTAAGAAAATGGAAACAAAAATAGGAAAACAGAGTAAAAAATGAAGAATTTTAATAGAAGATTGGAACTTTAAAAAACCATTCAAATAGAAATACTGAGACTAAATGATTGTATAAAACATAGTATATAAACGGTGAGGGCCATTGACTCTTGGCCCCCTAAAGTTTCACTGAAAATCACTGACACAAGGCAGATTGACTAAAAGGAAAAGCATACCAGTTTATTTACTGTGGGAGCCTTCAGAGTGAAGACTCCAAACTCCCAACAAAATACAGAACTTATCATGAGGTTATAGAAAGAATGCGGGCTCAGAGGATGACCAAAAGCAAGTTTTAGTTTCAAGACAGGTTACTGGGAGGGGGAAAGGAAGAGGCCTGACTAGTAAAGATTCCTTGTTATGTAGATGAAGCTTCAAAGGTACCAGTTTTCAGAGATAATAGAGGGTTCTTATTTTTTCTTTTCAGACTTTTAAAGGAATCAGATGCTCAGTCTCTCCTAGATCCTGGAAAGGTGTGGAAAGGGAAGATCTGGTTGTATTCATGGGGATTCGCTACAGATATCTTCTGGCTCTGTGGCAACCATTTCAAAACAGGTCAAAGAAATATATTTTAGGGTAAAATATATTTATCTATTTGTATGTATATGAGGTTTGCATATACATATATCATTAAACAAACCTCATTATTAGATTTTCATAGCAGACAAAAAGTATCATGATACATGACTAATGAATAGGAAGATATGTGGATAGGAAAGAGCCAAATTGAAGAACTCAGAAAGGAGAGATTAAAAAGTAATAATAAAAGAGTCTTAGACACTAATGGGGAAAAACATAAGACACATGAAATGAGAGTGCTAAAGATAAAAAAATGGAGAGAATATTGCAGAAGTAATAAAAAAGTGATTGCTAAGAAATTTCCCAAATTTATTAGACATTCATTCACAGACTTAGTAATTTCTGTGAAGCCCACAAATAAGACATGAACAAAAAACTATGAGGAATATCTTAATAGGCCTTTGATTTGTTGAAATCATAGACAAAAGTCTTAAAACCAAATTGAAGAGCAAATGGTATGAAACTGTGCAGGTGGAAGGAAAGCAGGTTTATTCAAGTGCTGACAGTTTGGAACACAGCTTGCCTCAAGTTTCAAAAAGCCACCTCAAATTCTCAGGCCAGCTAAAGGGACTTTAAGGGGAAGGTTGGATGGAAGTTATATGCAGGTATGGTGCAGGGTGCAGGTCTGCTTGTAGTTTTTAATGGATATTTCCAGTAATGAATCATCCATTAGTCTAACTGACGTTATCTCAGCGGGAGTCAGGTCATGGATTAACTGTACACTGATTTATTCTCAGAAAGAAGAAAATTGCAACTGTGATCTCTGCTTCACGCCTAAATTATTTCAAGATTACCCTTCGAAATACTCAAACAAGTAGTTAGATGTATGTATAGCAAGAAACAAAGCAAGGGAGGATTCATTTTTAGACTAAGCTAGCAAATTGGCAATACTAGTTAAAAACTCCCCACTCTCAATGCTCATTCCGTTTCTATGGGATATCAGGGTGTTAATTTTCTTCAGAGTACTTCCTGCTCTGTAGCAGTGTCTCTAGGGGCCTGAGGAATGGAATTTATTTATAGGAGTTGGAAATATTCCTGTGTTTCTGGGCTCACAGAAGGAATATGTTGAAGCATCGCTGAACGGAGAGTTAAGAGTTTCTGGAGAAAGCTATCCTATAACCCAATATGTGTTGTAGAGCAAGCAGTATAACCTGCAGCAAAGAAGTATGCCTGTTTTTACAATTACATTTAGAATTACAAGTAATTATTTCCACCAGCAGGGTCTTGACCCAAACCATTATAAGCATTGATTCAGTGAGATTATAGAGTAAGATATAACATTAGTTTGTACATGACCTGGAAGGCTAAGGAGGTATTTTTTGAATTATCTGGAATATACACACAACGTTCAGTTTTTGTTTGTTTGTTTGTTTGTTTGTTTTCTGGAATATACACAACATTCAGGTTTCTTTTTTTGTTGTTGTTTGTTTTGTTTATTGTTTGTTTTGTTTTGTTTTCTGTCGACTGTGGTCTCTAAAATGGCAATCTAAAGGTTGCAGGAAAAGGCAAGTCACAGATTTTTCTTTGAAATTTCTAGAACCATAACAGTTTTTTATTTTTTATTTTTTATTTTTTAAAATTCAGAAATAGAGAGGTGTTAGTTACAAAGTATTTGGCCACTATATCAATAAGAAAGTCAGGAAGTTTGTTCCCCACTGCCAATTGTACTTAGAGCTCGTATGGGGATATGATGACAGGTTGTCTAAAAGTACTTATTCAACACATTCCTGGAGGAGTTACGAATAGCTATGACAATGGTCCTGGCACATATGTATTGAATAAAAATGTATGTAACATATAACTCAGTTTATTTGGGGGATGGAGACTTAATATTTAACTGTATTATAATTAGACCCTAGTAAAAGTCTTTTTAGGACACAAAGACACTCGAGTATGCAATTTATGTAAACTGGCCAGGACTAGCCCATTATTGGTGGTCCTTTTATCAGGAGAAAGTTACTGAACTCAGTCAGTCTCTTGTGTAACTAAAGCTGTAGTTATGGCTGGTGGAAAGGGGCTGGGGGTCAGTTTAGTGAGCATCTGGTGGAGTTATAAATTGTTTTAATATTGCTTAACTTGAGAGCAGTGCTTGTTTAGCTGCTAGGGAAAAAACAAACAAACAAACACACCTCATGGCAATTAGAACACAGTTTACTTTTTTTT
>NW_012103277.1:667718-668790 GCF_000951045.1 Mandrillus leucophaeus | reverse complement strand
CTTCCCTAGATCTTGACTTAATTGGGTAATTTTATGTGAGCTAATATTTGTGGTCGATAAGGCTTTCAAGGGAGCCAATTATGTGCTTTTCTCCCTTCAATATTGCGGTATTACAGGTTTTTCTGTGACCTTTTGTACCTTTTTTGTTGTTGTTGTTGTAAATATTAAGTTTTGCTCTTTCGGAGAAAACATTTTTTCCTTGACTGTTATTACTGCTGATAGCTAGAAAGGATTACCAGTAGAACCCTGGCTTTAAAGAAAAAGAAAAAGATTGGGCTATAAATGATTATTTTTTATTTCAAAATCCAACAAACTGAGTTTAACTAACACTAGAGGACTGCGGATAGTCTACTACAGAAAGATTTTTTTTTTTTAATTTCTTATCACAAATAAAAACTTCTGCAAATCATTACTTTAAGTGTTACATAGAGATGCTAGTTGGTAAGGAAACCACTACTAAGCTTGCTCTGGTTTGTACGTTAGTGTGTCTGATGAAAACAGAACAAATAACTGTCGGAGAAAATTCTATCTTCAGTATAATCCTTGAGAATACTCAAAGTACCAGCAAAATTGTAAAACTGTCTAAGATAAGGTTCAGAATGAGCTTTCTGTGCTCACATTTCATTCTCAATGGGACCTGAGGTCCTGGGATTGAAATGAAGATCTGGCTTCTATCAGAGATGAGATGTACAAAATATTTGTATTCATTCAGATCTTTGCAAATAAAATAAAGTAATGGGAACCTTTGATGAGGCAAAAATAAGAAGTCTCCACATTTAGGTTATTGGACATTGTTTCAAAATCTTAAAAAAATAAATAAATAAATAAACTTTTTTTTCACCCATCAAACGTTTTGGGTTGAGACTTTTGTATGCACTTTTAAAATGTTATTTAGTAGAGTTGATTTTTTAAAGATGTAAAAAGAAACAATTTTAAGACAAAAAGTGTTTTTTTAATATAAGGTTATAACTACTAGTTTTTGAAGAAAAAATCTATAGCAACAGTTGCAACTTACTTTTTTTATGTAGGAACTTGAACAATGTTTAGAGAAATACAGCAACAAATGTCACAT
>NW_012103277.1:653222-667668 GCF_000951045.1 Mandrillus leucophaeus | reverse complement strand
GATGGAGTCTCACTCTGTGGCCCAGGCTGGAGTGCAGTGGCGCTATCTCAGCTCACTGCAAGCTCCGCCTCTTGGGTTCACGCCATTCTCCTGCCTCAGCCTCCCAAGTAGCTGGGACTACAGGTGCCCACCACCATGACCGTGTGTATTTTTTGTGTGTGTGTGTGTGTATTTTTAGTAGAGACGGTGTTTCAGCCAGGATGGTCTCAATCTCCTGACCTCGTGATTCACCCACCTCGGCCTCCCAAAGTGCTGGGATTACAGGCATGAGCCACTGTGCCCAGCCAACACAGTTTACTTTTTAAGTGTAGGAGTGTGAGACTTAACCTTTGCCTGGTGCATTCTTAGATGCTGTTTATAATTTGGTATCTTATTGTCATAAAGAGCCTATTTTGTCAGTCCTATGATCTTTATTATAACCTCAATGCTGGTCAGTTGTTGTGTTTAAACCACAAAAAGGAGGGGGTATAATGAGGCATGTCTGACCTCCTGTCCCACCATGCACCTATCATGGCCAGGAACTAAGTTTTTTTTTTTCTTTTCTCTTGGGAGTAAGTTCCTTGACCAAGGCCGGGGTGGGGGGTCCATTCAGTTGGTAGGAGGCTTATGATTTTTTTTAGTTTATGGTCTTTCTTTTTTGGTCAAAATATGTCAGAGACAACACTGATGTCCATGCTTTTATTTTGACCCATATTGCCAGGGTGTTGTGGCTGCTTGCTCCAGGTCAATCTTGTCCCTAGGTAGGGCTCCACTGGCTAAGGGAAGTAGAGCGAAAAGACTTATAGCCAATTAAACATTTTAGGCCAGGCAGAAATGAAAGTGGGCAGGCATTCATAAATCCTTTAAACCTTTTAGACAACATGAGAGTCAAAAATCAAGGTTACAAAATTGACATCCATAAGCACTACATGTTGAGCCATCTGCTATTTAGATGTCTGTTGACCATTTTTGATATGGAGGGTCTGAACTAATTATACCTTTCAATACCAGCTCAGACAATCTCATGTGCCTATCTCTTTCCCTATAGTCACTGGACTTAAAAGGAGGTTGTTTACATTTATGAGTATAGCAGAATACATGACTCGTAGTAGCTACATAAGAAGTTTTCTGATTACACTGAAAAATGTAGATTAAGCCAAGAGTAGAGAATCAATTTATACTAGAGAAAATATTGTTTTTTTTTCCATTTTTTTAGAACTTTAATATAAAATATTACAGCATCAGGCCATAACAGTAGTTAGAACTAGAGGGGAAAAAAATTACAGAAGCTGACTAATAAAAAAGTTGAAGGACAGAGTTATTATCTTAGGCCTTCTCAAAGACAGAAAAGCTGAAAGCAGCAAAATTTGAACTTCTGAGATATGAATCTGATAAGTTTTCAAGCAAATAAAACAGTTTATAGATTTAAACATGGAAACAACTTATAATTTTATTAAGAGCAACTCAATACCTTAAGACAACCTTGTTTTAACATAGGAGAACGATCATTAAAAAAGATTATATAAATATATGTATTTAAAAATTATAGCCAATCTAATTATATGCACAAATGTTTAAACCTTTATTTTTTATAAATTTTAAAGTCCATAATTTGAATTAACCTTTAAATAATTACTAATTAGACAATATTTTCAATAAAAACATAATTTTATGTCTCTTTATAATTAATTTTATATTAAAAATAAGTTTTAATCATTTTTAATGCCTGTGAACATAAGATATTCACCTAAGTAAGAACCTTAACATTAAGCAAATGGGCTTTTGCCAATAACTCAGAGGATTTAGCTGTTTTCATTAAATCAATGATCTTAAATTAGTTTTAGTCTTATTTTTGTTATGGATTTGTAGCTATAATCTTCTTAATCAGTCGAGATATGGCCCAATGGGCTCTTAGGTAGACTAAAAATTGAGCTGCACATTTTGAAGGTAGGGAACAAAGGAGCACAAATACACAGATCAAAGGAAACAGAGTACTCCCAAACAAATTCCCATAGAGGGAGACTGGAAAGTTAATAAATCTTATCTCAAACCAGTTGGTACTGCAAACAATATATGATAGGTCCAAATGCCACAAAACGAAAATGGCAGAGACAGAGGATGTCCCATGTGCATACCAGTTTGGCTTAAGCAGTCCTGAAGCCCGTCAGCTTCCCAATCATCATATTCCTTGCACCAGTGAAGTGTTGCAGGCAGCTGATGCCACAAATGCAGAAAGAAGGGAGGATACCTGAGATAAAGAATTCTTGGCAGGTCCTAGGATGTCTTTAGAATCCCAGCTGTGGGTTCAGCTATCCATGAGGAGCTGGCACTCATGAGCGGTTGTCATTCTGCCCATAATGTGAACAGGTAAGCCCTGATGCTGCCTTGGCCAATTACTCCATCTATTTGAAACTAGAGAGGCGGGATGCCTGAGACCTATCACCCTGTGCTGAATGCCAGATAATTGTAACCAAACTGAGGTTCAGCTGCTCACTACTTGATGGAAAGAAAGCAGGTTTATTTGTGTGTTAGCAACTTTAGAGATGGACAGACTGAAGTCTCAAAAAGCCATCTCAGAGTCTCAGGCTGGCTAAAGGAATTTTAAGGGGAAAGGTGCCTTGGAAACTATGTGCAGAAGTGGTGCAGATTGCAGGTCGGCTTGTTGTTCCGGTGACTACACTAAGTAATGGACCATTTGCTGACCTAAGCGGCAGCATCTCATCGGGGGTCTGGTTATGAATTAACTGTGCACCAGTTTCTTCTCAGAAGGGAGAAAATTCCAACTGTGATCTTCATTTAATGCTTGGATTGTTTCCAGATTAGTCTTTGGAACTCTCAAGCAAACAGGTAATACACACATGTGTAGCAAGAAACAAAGTGTGTGAGGGGTTACTTTTAGACTAAGCAAGCAAATTGGCTATACCCTTTATAACCTAATCTAGAAAAACAAAGGAAAAAAAAACACAAAATTTTTATGAAAATAGACATAATGACAGACCACACTAATATTAAACAGAAAACGAATATCATAAAAAATGTTATACCAATAATTTGACATATTGCCAATACTGTCTTAAATAAAAACTGGATAAATTTGCAAAGAAAAATTACTGAAACAAACGAACCCCAAAAATGGTTAAAAATATTACAGAAAATAAAAATAAAAATCGGCCAGGCATGGTGGCTCAAGCCTGTAATCTTAGCACTTTGTGAGGCTGAGGCAGGCTGATTGTCTGAGCTCAGGAGTTTGAGATCAGCCTGGGCAACATGGTGAAACCCCGTCTCTACTAAAATACAAAAAAGAATAGCTGGACGTGGTGATGTGCGCCTGTAGTCCCAGCTACTCAGAGGCTGAGGCAGGAGAATTGCTTGAACCCAGGAGGAAGAGGTTGCAGTGAGCCAAGATCGTGCCACTGCACTCTAGCCTGGCTACAGAGTGAGACTGTGTCTCAAAAAAATAAATAAAGAAAAAGAAAAGAAAAATCAATGTATAATATAAAATGTTATATTTTGGTTTGGAAAACCAAAACCCCATATATATTCACTGTTGAATGCTTTTGCATTTTAAAATATATTTAATTAAATATAAACTTATGTAAACTCTTTAATGGAATAGAAAATAGGGAATGCTTTGCAACTTACTTTAGGAAGCCAGGATAACATTGCTATAAACAATAGACAAAGATATTATGAGAAAATCAATTATCATCCAACTCTTGGTAAAAATAAATGACAATTTAAAAAGCAGTGAATCAAATGCACTGATGTATAAAAAAAAAAAAAATACATTGTGAACAAATAGGATATATTCCAGGAATGCTCCTATAATTTATCACTAAAAATAAATGAGAAAGAAAAAAGTAGTTCCTGGCAGAAACTATTCTGGCTTGGTCTATCAATGAGGCCTTGCTTGGTGTTGTTAGAAGTTGGCCTGGTAGACACAGTTAGGCTTTTGTGATCTCTTCTTTAACGTAAACATTTCACAGAACCCTAACATCAGACAAGACAACTCTGTGACCATGAAGTACAAAGAAAAATAAGACGGTTTACAATCACTTGTGAATACAGACAAAATCATGAACATTTGCCCAAATCCCAAAAATGACCCCCCCATTTTTGTATGTTGGTTAATATGAATGACAGCTGCCACTTTCTCAATCACAACTTTACCCTTAGTTCATTTTCTTGGATATTCTGTTATCACAACTCTCAAGCTGCTAAAAACCCTAAGTAAGTCATTGTCATATAAAGGTCGCTGTTATGTTTGTCACAATCTATGATTATCTGTTATACAGGGTAATGTGTCATGAAAACTATATTGTAATATCTCATTATTAAAAAGTAAATCTGCTCCTCCAAGAACACTTTACAGTGCATTTTAATATCTCTAAATAAACTTTTTTTCTTTATAAGGCAGGATAATTTAGTTCATCAAACTAGTTGGTGTTTAAGATGTTTAACACACTATCTGGTGTTTTATTTGCTCCTGTTAAAGATGTTGATAAACTTAATGATTTTGGTGTGGATTCTCCAGCTTTAAGATAACTGTATTAATACTTGTTCTCTACTAAGTTACCAGAAATAATGTGAAGAATAATTAAATTAAAAATGTGCTGTTTCTTGCATAAAAATCACTAACTAGTGTAATATTGGCATCATCGGTATGTTAATGCTAGGAAGAAGCATTCCTTGATATGTTGCTTTAAATGATTTATCTCAGTGTTCCCATTTGTGATTCTGATATGACTTGGACAGCAGGACAGGTAATATAACACACTAAAGTATCTGGAATTAGATCAAACTGTAAGTGAAGGAAATTGTCTATTCTTATGGATGACATTTTATGTTTTATATATATATATATACCCATAAGTGAAGCACTCACGAGACATTGACACGGTCCTAGGATATTTTAAAAGTATAGATCAATCTATAAAATATCACTTCTGGATTAAAAATTCCAAGCCAAACAAAACTGCACTTTAGGTTTCCATTTTAAACCTGCAGTAGAAAAGAAGATAGACTTTTAAAATAATGGACGCAAATAAAACTGCACTTTTAAGTACTTATCCTCTTAAGCTTGCAACACATAACATCATTCACAGGAAGAGAAAAAAGCCTTTTTTAACCAACGGTGTGTCACTTACTCAACACTCCCTTTGCTGCCTGGAGATTTAAAACAATAACCATTTTCCTGAGGATTTTGTGTTAACCACAGGATATTATACATCTTTTTTAGAAAAAAAGAGGAAAAACTGTTACAATTATAAAAGACGAAATCAAAGAATATTAAAATTCTAATTATTTTTAATGTAGTATTTTTCTTATGTTACACTGATCAGTAAGTGTGAATATATATTTTAAAGCACTACATGCAGAAGAAAATAAAGCACTAAGAGTTTCATATTTTTGCTTTTTCCTCTAAGTTTAAAATGTTTGAGAATAGTCATCAAGACTGGCAGGTTGTGTGCCTATGTGTGCATGCACGTGCACATGGTCCCGTACACACAAATCTGAATGCATAACCAGAAGTTTAACATCTTGATTAAAGAAATCATTTTAAAACACTGTAGCAAGATTTATTTGCTTCAGTTTTGCTATTTTTTTTTTTCCTGATAGTTTCTCTCTCACATTTTTTGTTAGGTTTAATTAAGTGTTCTCCTTAGACCTGAAATGAAACAAAAAATTGTAGGCTCAGTAAATGGTCTCAGAGCACACAAAATTTGATCAGTTACTACCTAGTATCTATGTTAATAATAAGTGTTTCAGTGACACTGAAGCCGTTCCGCCTGGTTAGTAATTAGTAGGCCCACAATATGGATTAATTGCTTAAATGCAATGATTCTCAAACTTCCTGTGACTGTAAGAATTTTATGAAACACTTTCCAAAATTGCAGGCTCAGTGCTGTCACAGTAGACAATAAAATGGACATTGCAGAGTCAAAGTCTGGGAATCTATATTTAAAAAAAAAAAATTCTCAGGAGGACCTAGGAGTGTGATAAAAAATGTGACAATCCAGACCCACTAATTAAGATCCTGTGTGTTAATAAGATATCCAGGTAAACCGTACACACATTAAAGTTTAAGAAACATTTCTCGATCATAGTCTTTCACTAATTTTAGATGAATGAAACTTTTTTGATTACTTTTATGCCTAAAGTACCTTCATTACTTGTATGCTTTATATGAAATAACATAATACAGACTATCTAGTTCGAACTCCTCATCAGGAGACTAAGACCCAGACATGGATTTTGATAAACAAATGGGTCTTGATTTCATCTCTTTCTCTTATTATCTTCAAAGTTGTTTGTCCTTTACAAAACTCTCTTTCCTAGTATAAATATTCAAGGAAATCCACAATTTTGTATCCATTGCTATTTTCAGCAAACTTCTACTATTTCCTCTCTACTCATACCTTCTACTATGTTTCCTGTATATTTGTTCCTATGATTCCTATTTGTTCACTCATTGAGACACTGATACTCACTCTGGTAATGTATTGAACTCTCTCACTGTTAGCCAATGTAGACCACTCACCGTTTTAAATCAGTATCACACATATCAGTCTTTGATTACTAAGATTATGTCGTAAGGATAGAATATCAAATTAAATCCTGCAAACCTTTCAAAATTATTCAGTTATTAATTTCTCCCTAGTGCATTCTCTAATTATTCAGCCATGAAGGGACTCCTGTCTCCTTCCCAGAATCACCTTTGGCAACATTTGTAGTAGTTGTTGTTGCTGCTGTAACAAATCAGCTCTCCCTCTGCCACTTAAAACAACACAATATTTTCTTTTTTCTTGAAGTACAGAGGTCAAAAGCCCAACATCAATGTGCCAGCAGAGCTGCATTTCTTCAAAAGGCTTTATTAGAGAATGTTTCCTTGCCTTGTCCAGCTTCTAGAGGCTGTGATCCCTTTTTCACATCACTCTAACTTCTTTCTTTTGTTGTCACACTGACTGATCTTTCTGTCTCCTCTGTTTTATAGACCTTTGGGATTATGTTGTCTTTCTGTGGATAATCCAGTATAAACTTCCCATCTCAAAATACTGAATTTAATCACATTTGCAAAAGTCTTTTTGGCATATACGATAATATGTTTACAGGTCCTGGTGATGAGGATGGGACATCTTTGGGGGGCCATTATTCAGTCTACCACAACATTCTATATATATTATGTTATTTATCGCTGATAATGTGTCAGAACTAATTGGTGTCTATTAGAAAGGAAGGGAAAGGAAGACTGAAAAGAAAGACACACATAAACAGAGACATAGTCAGAAAATTAAATACAGTATCAGTAAAGAATATGTTATTTTAAGTAGATTGCTTTTGATCCTTTGATAATTAAATGCAATTTACAGATTTTAGTATTCTGAAGTGTGAATTTCCTGTTAGGTTAACATGGTCTAGTTGGAATGAATTATTTTTCTACTTTTTAGTTCTGGAAAAACAAAACAAAACAAAACAAAACAAAAAACAAAACAAAACAGTAGCAGCTCCTTTTGTTGTTGTTGTTGTTGTTGTTAAACTACCCAAAGCTGATCCAATATTTCACTGCAAAATGAAGTTATAGTTCTAACCATGGTAATTACTTAAATGTAGGTGATCAAACGTGGCTGATTACAATATCCCAATATTCTTGAGCAGTAGCTGAGAGAAAGAAAGTTTCCTACCCTTAGATGCAAGCAGCTGGTGAAATGTGGCTCCACTCCTTTCAATCCACATATGATTGACCACCTCTAGGTCAGTCTCCAAGAAGGTCACTGGGATGAGGAGGAGCTGGGATAACACCTGTGGGAGGCTGGCCAAAAACTGAAGTTGGGGGGCTCCTTCTGGCTGTGAGGGAGACTCCTGGGGCCTTGATAATGTTCACCACAGCCTACTGTGCAAAACAGCACTGGGTGTGAATGGCCCCCGGGTGGCCCATACTTCTGGGTAGGAAAAAGCATCTGGGGCTCAAATTGTATGAACCGCAATCTATTGGCATCTTTCAATCTAGTCTTGTAGGAAAGCCAGGGCAGGTGGCCTAATGTTATGTTGCCTTGTTCTGTCTCAGATTGAAGGATAATACTGATGTCTGTTTATCTACTTATCTGTCTATCATATTTATGTTGAACATACCTAAGTAGCAATGCAAGAGGTCTGCTTCTAGCCATGTGTCTTGAATTGTTTTTAGAAATTCTTTTTTTTTTTTTTTTTTTGCTTATTCTCTCTCCATATACAAAGAATGGGCCTCCATCTAATTTATGATTTTTTCTTATATTCTGAAATTATACACATAGCCTGAGCTATTATGTTTTGAATATCTTATTATTCAAACGGGATTACTAATCCTTTTCACAGCATGACTTAGAATATCAAACTGCTTATGGCACTTAAATCAGGAGTATATGTTACCTTGGATACCTTAATGCTGATTCATTGATTCCTTTTAAAAATACATATCTTCTTCTTCCGTTTCTTCCCAACATATTTCTAGAGTGAAACATTTTAGCTCTTGGCAAAAAGAGTGATGGAGCAGTATTCTGTTATTCTTCTGTCTATTTGAAATCACCTTTTTTTCATTTAGGCTATTGCTAAAACAGGCTGGCTGCCTTCATCTTCCCCAGTATTCTACGATAACCTCAAAGAAATCACAACAGTTTCTTTTCTACAATTAAAACATCTGGGTTTTGAAAGTGTGCATGGTCTACAAAGAAGTGAGAAGTGTAGCTGTTTGTATTGAATCTTATGGTGAACATTGCTGACTCTAATAGATAACTTGACTGGTGCAGCATCAAGGTAAATAAATCCTCAAAGAGCTAGCAAATGGATCAAATAAAAGTATGATGCATAATATAAAGTTTGCTTTCATCTATGTTTAAGTTTTATTTTTTGTAAAATATTGCTAGAGTATAAAAATGTATATCAGAACACAAGACTCACAAATAGTTAGAAAATTATCAGATAAAAATATAATCATTATTAACATTGTCTTTGTGTTTGTGAACTACTGCACAAGAATACAGATAAATTTAGTTTAACAATTTAATTCTGAAGGAGAATAATGTGTTTTATTAACAAATATATATGAATAAGTAAAATGTATTACATGTTGGACAAAAATAATGTAATGGTACTTTGGGTATGTAAATAGATGTGGTATGGAGAAGAAAGGTGTGGCCCAGGACTTGGTTAAGGCAAAAAAAAAAAAAAAAAAAACTCAACTCTTTATGAAGCAGTGAGTTAGAAAATGCCTGATTCACAGCTACTGTGAAACTTCTTACTGCACACTGAAAAGTAATATTCTAATACTATATTTTTCTGCCCACATCTTCCATCTCATGGAACTGAAAATAGTTTATTTTGTGAGTTTACCTTAACTTCTCAAATTAAATGAAGAGTTTCAGATTTTAGAAATAACAGGAATGGACTTAAAAGTTTGCAAATATGAAGTAGAAAGTTTTAGATTTCCAATTTTAATATGGTGCATTTAGATAGTACCTGCAGATATGATAAAAATATCTCCATTAATTTTTAAGAAGACACTCAGGCTGGCCATAATTGTAGATGGATTAGTTAAACACTTTAGGGGTAAGATTCAGATTCTCAGAATATTGTTGTGTCTTTGTCAAAAAGTCAAATTTTAAGACAATAGTTTGTAATGCCTAGAACACCCACAAAAGACAAATAAAAATACAAATATTAATATTTACTCTATATCACATTTATTGTTATATTCACAATTCTGTTGAGAGCACTAAATGTTATTTTAAAACCTTGAATATCCAGAGGAAAGAGAAATTAGTTCTGACATATGAAAAATTTTTAGCAGCTTCTGATGATTACTTTGTACCTTCACTGTCAATAAATGCTGCTATGTGCTTTTTGGTTATAATTATTTTGATGTAAACTTTCTTTGACTACAATTTATACAGGTAGTGTTTCTGAAATTCTCTGTTTAAATGTCAATCTTGAATTACACTCTCACCAGCTATTACAAGATATGAATAAAGAAACTGAAAAACTTTTAGATAAGAAACTTTTATGTTCCCTATGAGATACTTGCTTGTCCAGTGTTAATAAAAATGCACTAATTACTTTCTACTTTCCACTGACTCTCTCTTACAAGTCTAAGGTCACATTTTCATCACAGCAGTAATATTACTAAGTCGTTCTTCAAATCATTATCTCACTCTAAGCCTAAAATACACTTTTCATTCTATCAAATCTCTTTTTATAAATCAATAAATGTTTCATATTGCAAACTTACTGTGTTTAGGAAATGTCTTCACCAATTATTCCATTGCATATTAATAAGCTATCAGATTGATTGATTGCATTCTCTATCTACATAGTCATGCAGTTGTAATCACAGCTGTTATAATTCTAGCTTTATAATTTACTTATATCATTTTTGCTTATAAATAGATTTAAATAACGTGTTTGTACTTCATTATGTATGCTGTTTGGTTTCCCTATGCAATTGCAAGCATATCAAAATCAGAGGCTATTCCATATAAATTATTATATTTTATTATATTTCCTAATCCATAGAACACAACAAAAGTACAACATAGATAAGCAGGATAAATGTGTTAAATTTGATTCACAAATGTTGTAAGAGACATGCTGAACTTTAAAAAATGCACTCAAAGACAAATACTGAAGATTACATGAGACAAGTATTTACATTTCATGTTTAAATATACCTATAAACTAAACTCAAATTAACTTTCTTTGCTGGGTCCTTTGCTGCCACACTTTGTAAAGATGCTGAGCACTCTATTTTGTATTTGAAATCTTTTAAAATTTCTATTTTATTTTACCAATTTAAGAATCGATCTATAAATGATAGTCAAATCTTAATCTTTTGATTTTCCAGAATTAGGATTTTCATTCCTGTTGTCAGTTAAAAATGCTAAAACCTGGAATATAACATGCGTTTAGACACAAAATTTAGAATTCAGGATTCAAACTTAAATACATTCTTTATCCAAACGCTTCAGAAAAATGTGTGTGTGTGGTTTTTTGCACAACTCTTATTCAAGTTACCTTACTTTGTTTCCTTGTTTTTATACTGTATGTTTCTTTTTGATTCACACCCATTTGTTTTCACATTTCATGTTATCCAGACCACGTCCAAATTAAAGGATATCACTATAAAATCTGAAATGAGATCTAAGAAAAACTGTGCTTTTATATTTCACAAGCGTTGTCACTGTTCATAATATAATAAATTATATTAAAAGTCAAACAAGTTGAGCACATTGCTTTGGCTGAGTAGTTATCTCAACAATGCACAAATGATGCAAACTTTTGATGGCAAGGATCTTTGCTAAAAGATTAAATACGAATGCAGGCATTATTTTGGAGAGCCTTGAGTCTAGTTATTCCATGATAATTAGTTCTTCTCAACTTGCTGAAAGTTATAACCGGGGGCGGGGCGGGGGGGAAATTATACATTAAGTTCCCTGGGATGCGTAACTCTTAAGTTAAGCTTAAAAACACATTTTACATTTTTCTACGATGAAAACACTTTTCATTTCCTTTCATAAGTAGATAAGTTGACACACAGAAATAAATTTACAGCCTTAATCTCTTTGTTCTGTGGTTAACATGGTTTCATTTTACATATTATTTGATAGTACTCCTATGGAAAACATTGAAAATTGAGTTGAGGTATTACCAGTGTGCTCAACTAACAAAATGCTTATTAAAATGTATAATTCAAACAGAGTATATAAAGAAGAATGAATTACCTAATACAGGAATTCCATATTTTACACTCATTTTTTTTTTTCTCTTTCTCCTTTCCATTGTGTTTATGTGTCATAAAGGGTAAAATTGCCACTTAAGACCATGAGCTACAGTATTTGGTTCTCTCTTTCCCACATAAAGGAAACCTTGAATAGAAACACTTATTTCCAGTTTGGTAATCTCTCTACTGAGGTTGAAAAATTAAAACAAACAAACAAACAACAAACAAAAAACCCCAAAACAAGCAAACAGAAAAAACAAACCTTGTTGGGATTTTACATCCAGTGTAAAATCACTAGATTTAAATGGCACTTTAAAAAATAATGATTTTTTTTCCTGCAAACAAGTTCATGAAAAGGAAATTTTGACTCGTGGAAAAGAGATGAATGAATACAACAAGACTTCTGTTGGAGGGATTCATGATACATATTTAGCGTCTTAGACAACATAATAAATCACTATGATAGTCAATGTGAAAAATACATTAGTTGCCATTTGTTTTTCATCAGTCTACCTGGATTATTTTCAGATGTCATTTTCAAGATTTATATATCAGTGTTATTTTATATAATAAAAAGTCTATTGCTGACTATACAAAAGAACTCTCAAATATAACATTGTCATCCTTTTAATTTTGAGGCTGCTCACATGGATACTACCAGCTTCACTGTGAATCACTGAAAAAGAGGACACAATGCCAAGGAATCCAAAGAGAAAGCAATAATGATAAATGCAAGTTATCACAAATCTCTGTGTAGCTGAATATCATATATTGACATTTTCTTTTTAGGTAGCAGTGGTGGATCAAGCTTAAATATTCCCTTTACTTCTATAAAAGTCCTTCTCTATCATATGTTGTGTATATTGTGAAATCCACTGATAGTTTTCTGTGTCCTGCAGAGTTATATCTTCATTAGTCCTGCAGCAGATATAAGCTCCTGATAATTTTATTCTGTCAACATAGTATTCTATGTGTAATGATACATAACAAATAATGTTGAAATTAATTTTAATGTTGGTGATGATGAAATAGAAGAAGACCATAACTAAGGGTACAGTTCTTATTTAAAATTATATAGACCGTGAAAATCTCCCAATATCCTAAGTATAAACCAAAATAACAAAAAGTGTTCTTGATTTATGGTTATATATAATTTGCTACAATTGAAATAAGAGAAGAAGGCTTTACTATATTAGTCTAAATAAATAAATGGAGTTTGACCTTAAAAAGTCATATGTTTGGGCCAAAATTGACTAAAAATAATGCAGTTCAAAGAAACCAGTATGGATAATTGCTTTCATATATCTTTCTATACTAAACAATAAATACTAACTTTCTGCTTGCTCTATTTTCTCAGAGACAGAACACTTTTGCTAAATCAATTCAAGGATTAAAGATAATTTCTTAAACCCAAGTATTTTATTCATCACCATTGCTGTTGAATTGCCTTTAATACCCTACCTATTTAAGTATTTCAGAGGAGCTCTCGCAGGGTTAATCATGATAATCTTGCAATACTGCAAGGTTAATCATGTTAATCTTATTTAATAATTTACTAATATATACATTTCAAATAAGCTATTGTCAAATTTACTTAAAATTTGGAAAGTTTGATATACTCTACAGATTACTGCAATAATGAGAATAATTTAGAATGCTTTATTTTTAGCAGTGATTGTTTAAAATGTTTTAAGATGCACATTTTCAAACCCATACTAAATAAGGTTTTTCCCATGGGTAATCACAGAGGTATTGGATCTTGCTTATTCAAATTAATTTAAAGTGTGGATCAACCCTTAGTCCTCTGGGTACATTTACATCAACACAAAAATTACATTTAAAAATGTTGTGTCCTCTCCAACCAAGTTAAATCAATGTGCTTGCATTTTCCCTGAAGGCCAATATAAATGCAAGAATGCAATTTTAGGAGTGAAGGACCTCTATAAACAATATTCTGTTTCCAATTTCTGGAAGGCGAAACCAAAATATTGAACATGGTAACCTCCACAGCATCTTAATTACTTTTTTGTTAAAGCAGTTACCATTTCTATAATTAACAGGATAAAATTCGTAAAACTTAACATAAGAAATCAGACAATAACCTCAAATCTGTGCATAAGCATTAGCGATAAATGTAAATATATTTATATTCTACCAAATGTGTCAGCATATGATTCATTACATCCTCATACATTTTTCCAAAAAAGTAAAGTATGCTGTAGTCTAGGAGGAAAGCCACATGTGAGAGATTACATATGTATCTTGTCACACTGTCACTACACTATTTAACTGCAGCACTCAGATAATCTAGATCTATTTTGAAACTGAATAGGAACAGCCATTAATGTTTAAAAGGGACCAAAAAGTTACTGTGGACCAATACACTGAGTTGTTCTACATACATTTAACTTATTTTCTTCTTAGAACTTTCAGTTCACATGTTAATTTGTCAATTTAAAGAATAAGAAAGGCTGGATGCAGTAATTTATGCCTGTAATCCCAGCACTTCCAGAGGGCAAGGTGGGAGGATTACTTGAGGCCCGGAGTTCCAGGCCAGCCTGGGCAACATAGCACAACCCCATCTCTCTAAATAATTTTAAAAAGTAACTGGGCATGGTGGTGCACACCTTTAGTCCTAGCTACTTGGGAGGCTAAGGCGAGAGTATTGCTTGAGGCCAGGAGTTTCAGAGTCTGCAGTAAGCCAAGATCACACCATTG
>NW_012103277.1:643543-653172 GCF_000951045.1 Mandrillus leucophaeus | reverse complement strand
TTTACATCAACACAAAAATTACATTTAAAAATGTTGTGTCCTCTCCAACCAAGTTAAATCAATGTGCTTGCATTTTCCCTGAAGGCCAATATAAATGCAAGAATGCAATTTTAGGAGTGAAGGACCTCTATAAACAATATTCTGTTTCCAATTTCTGGAAGGCGAAACCAAAATATTGAACATGGTAACCTCCACAGCATCTTAATTACTTTTTTGTTAAAGCAGTTACCATTTCTATAATTAACAGGATAAAATTCGTAAAACTTAACATAAGAAATCAGACAATAACCTCAAATCTGTGCATAAGCATTAGCGATAAATGTAAATATATTTATATTCTACCAAATGTGTCAGCATATGATTCATTACATCCTCATACATTTTTCCAAAAAAGTAAAGTATGCTGTAGTCTAGGAGGAAAGCCACATGTGAGAGATTACATATGTATCTTGTCACACTGTCACTACACTATTTAACTGCAGCACTCAGATAATCTAGATCTATTTTGAAACTGAATAGGAACAGCCATTAATGTTTAAAAGGGACCAAAAAGTTACTGTGGACCAATACACTGAGTTGTTCTACATACATTTAACTTATTTTCTTCTTAGAACTTTCAGTTCACATGTTAATTTGTCAATTTAAAGAATAAGAAAGGCTGGATGCAGTAACTTATGCCTGTAATCCCAGCACTTCCAGAGGGCAAGGTGGGAGGATTACTTGAGGCCCGGAGTTCCAGGCCAGCCTGGGCAACATAGCACAACCCCATCTCTCTAAATAATTTTAAAAAGTAACTGGGCATGGTGGTGCACACCTTTAGTCCTAGCTACTTGGGAGGCTAAGGCGAGAGTATTGCTTGAGGCCAGGAGTTTCAGAGTCTGCAGTAAGCCAAGATCACACCATTGTACTCTAGTCCAGGTGACAGAGCCAGACCCTGTCTTAATAAATAAATAAATAACAAGAAAATGAGTCCCTGGAAGCTTATGTGACTTCCACATGATGCTGTGTGTATTGATGGGAGTATTTGTTTGTTTATTTATTTATTTATTTTTGAGACAGAGTCTCACTCTGTCCCCCAGGAAGGGAGTGCAGTGGTGTGACTGGTACTACAGGCACCCACCACCATGCCAAGGCCAATTTTTGTATTTTTAGTAGAGACCGTGTTTCACCATCCTGGCCAGGCTGGTCTCAAACTCCTGACCTCAAGTGATAGAACTGTTATTTGAAGCCAACTCTGCTATAATTTGAAGCTGATTCTACTTTTTTTTAACTCCTTCGCTATTTCTAGGTATACACAGATTATTGCCTGAATTATCTGTGATACATATTTCAGTATCTTTGTTTTAATACTGAAATTAATTATAAAGTAGTTGATACAGAAGGAGCTTTTGAAATTATTTAACTGGTGCCCTTCCTTTTACAGATGTGAAAACTAAGCACCCAAAAAGTTACAGGATATTTCTAATACAAAATAGCTTCTTAATAGCAAAGGCAGAACTAGAAGCCAAGTCAATCAATGAATATTCTATGTATACCAAACATGTCTTTTAATGGTCATTTACTCAGTGCATATAAGCAAATAATTTAGCATACAAATTAAGTGACACCAATATTTTGTACCTCATGGGGTAATTTCTGATCGAAGACTATTTACATGCCTTGTACAGACTTAATTTCCATCCTTTCTTATTAGGTCTGACATTTCTTCCATTGGTTCAGTAGGTTTCATTTTACACACATACACACACACACACACACACACACACATTACATATATATTTTTTGCTTCACAGCAAATGCAGAAAATACATACAAAAGATCACTACCAATTTTTCTTGGAAAGATAAAACATACTTTGTTTTAGATATGTTAGATATGAGCTCTGAATTTCTCTTCAAAGAATCAATGTGTCAATATGTTCAATTATTTGCCTTCTACTTTTAAACTTAAGTTCCTCGTAAAGAAACCTTTTCCTATTACCTGCTCCACTCTGACTCATTCCGATTACCTGCTCCACCCTCACTCATTCCAAATACCTGCTCCACCTTATAACAGATACTTAATTTTATTGTGCTCAAGTTACTCAGTGAATTATTGAAAACATACCAAAGAACCTGGCGTTAAGGGCATGAAGCAGGGTGGCAAGAGGGAGTGAAATTTGGTGGATCATTAAGAATTAAGTTGTGTAATGGATCATGGAGAATCTTCCAAAGAAGTTTCAGTGAAGACAGGACTCTGACCACCTACATGGGGACAGGGATGTCAAGAAGCTGCAGGCAGATCCTAAATCATAGCAAGAATGTTCAGTTAGAAAGGCATGGCTGGCAGTGGTATGAAGAGAGAAGAGGTTGTTGAATGACAGGTTTAGCAGAGGAAATCAGGAAGTCATTGTGCTTTACAGTTCTACCTAGAGGAGATGGTTGGGATGAAATGTTCTGGATATTTATACCCTTATTTTCTAATAGGGAACAGACATGCTTATTTGAGGATGCTGCCATTCCAAAATTGTTGGGCACAGATAATACATGACTTTGCAATTGGAGGACCTGAGTGTTTTCTCAGGATGTAGGCAGTTGTAATCTCTTAAGGAAACAAAGCAGCAGACGAGGCCCTTACATGTGTATGCAAAAATTATGCTTTGCCTATCCCCAAGGAGTACTGTCCCATAAAGGCCAGAAATTAGGCTACTTGATTTTCCTGGGAGTTAACATATAAAGGGCAGCACAGTGTTGATATGATTATAAACCATGTAAACTCTACATTATCCTGGACTCCCAGGAAAAAAAAAATAAACTTTTAAATATTCTACCATTATAAAAATATTAAAAATAATGTAATTAATTACTACACTTAACGATGTTGTTATGCTTGGGACGCTTAAGTATTAGCAGAAGAAACATATGTATTTTAATATTAATAATATGACATATAAATTAAATTCCATACACAGTTGAAATTAAAGTATTAATGGAGTCTTTGGTACCTCTGAAAATGGAAAGACACACAAATAAAAAACTGTAATGAAAGACTTCAGTGCTGGGTTATTAAGTGATGTAAACAGAATTTTCTGTGTCATTCTATGCTCCTGTAAATTAGTTTGGGTGTAAATAACTGGAAGAAAATATTGCTAATATTATATTTATCATGTGTATTACATAATTTGTAGAAATATCAAAGGCTTGTATTTCACTAAAACCCATATAGCTTTCTGAGCATAGTCATATTTAATGTGTTCTGGATAATAATTCTTTGTTTTGTTTGTTTTTTCTTTTTTCTTAAGCTGATTTTATCAATGCATTAAACAAAATTTCAATTTAGTCATTATTTTTAATTGATAAATTAAAGTTGTACATATTGTCATGCACAACATAGTGCTTTGAAATATGTATATGTTGTGGAATGGCCAAATCAAGCTAATTAACATATATATTACCTTCCATACCTATCCTTGTGTGCGCGTGTGTGTGTGTGTGTGTAAGAACACTTTATTCTCTTAGCAATTTTTAGGAATACAGTACAATTTTATCAACTGTAGTCACCACAAAGACCTCTTGAACTTATTCCTCTTGCCTAACAGAAATTTTGTATCCTTTTGTATCTCAATATTCACCCTCCCAACTAGTCCCTGATAACCATCATTCCACTTTCTGCTTCTATGAAATCTACTTTTTCAGAAGCTACATATAAATGAGATCACATAGTATTTGTCTTTCTGTGTTTTGTTTATTTCACTTAGCATAGTGTCTCCCAGGTATATTCATGTTGTTGTGACTATAGGATTTCCTCTTTTCTTAAGGCTGAATAAGCATTCCATTGTGTACATATTATTATGTCATATTATTAATATTAAAATGTCCATATTGTTTACCATACTTGCTTTTGTTTAATCTTAATTATATTCTTTTAAATATTTTAACACAAATAGTTGTAATGATTCTACTTGCTTTGATTTCTGAAAACATTTCCCCACTTCAACATCACTTTTTCTGCATTTGAATGTCCTTTTTAAAAACCCAAAAGAAAATGAATAAATGTAATTCACCTGCTTTGGTAAAATTATTCAATTGTAAAAATAATTAGCCGGTGTGTTTATTTTGCTTTGAAATTTATATAACATCTAATAACACAGGATGCATTATTTTATATGTCAGATCAAATATATGTTTCATTAGAGGACTGTAGGTCAATCCTTATAAAACTTTAATTTTCATACAAGTCATCTGTGAATCTTGCTAAAATTGCAAATTCTGATTTAGTCAGTGTAGAGTGGTGCCTCAATTTTGCTGCTGATCTTTGGACAATGATTTGAGTTGGAGAACTTTAGAGGACAATGAGGTAGTTACAGCTTCAGTTTTCTCTGTGAAACATATGTGAGAACAATACTACTGCAGGTCAATGACATGTGGTGAAAATTTCAGTTTCAATCAGTTCATTTTAATTGTGTTAGCCAAGTCAGGAACTCAGAGGATGTCTTTTCCATGTATATGTCTTAAAGTTGCTTCCTTCACACTGTGCCCATCATTTAAAGATTCATCAGATTCTGTAAAATACTGGTTCAATAAATTATACCATTAGTAACACAATTTTATAAGTGAAGAATAAAATATAAAGAGATCCCTAAGATCACTCCAAAATAACTTATATTTAGCTTTCTTTTTCTTAGTTTTCTTTTCTGTTGTTGTTGTTGTTGTTTTTGAGATGAAGTCTTGTTCTGACATCCAGGCTAAAGTGGAGTGGCGTGATCTTGGCTCATTGCATCCTCCTCCTCCCATGTTAAAGCAATTCTCTTGCCTCGGCCTCCTGAGTAGTTGCAGTACAGGTGCACACCACCATGTCCAGCTAATTTCTGTATTTTTTTTTTTTTTTTAGCAGAGATGGGGTTTCAGCATGTTGGCCAAGCTGGCCTTGAACTCCTGACTTCAAGTGATCCTCCTGCCTCGGCCTCCCAAAGTGTTGCGTTTACAGGCATGAGCCACTGTGCCTGGTCTTTAATCTTCTTAATAAGTTGTCAAAATTTAATATTAGCACATCTGATAAAAAGGTAGAACTCTTCTCTGTATGGTAAAAAATACAGTCATACAGTAAAAAAGGAGAACAAGTCATTATTGACAATGAGAGAAAAAGTAAAGAAAATCTACTTTTTAAATTTTTTTCTGTGGACTAGAAAAATGGTCAGCCATGAAAGTCATTTAAAAGTTATTATATAATGAACATTCATGTAATGATTTCCCTTGTCAAGAAATAAAACATTGTCCGTCCTTCCAATACACTGTGCATACACCTTCCTGACTGACACCCTCCCATCTTCCAAAGGTTAGCCTTAACGTGATTTTTATGGGAGTTGATTTCTCAGCTGTCTTTTCAGCTTTAACTTCCATGTATATGTCCTTTAATAATATAATATGTTTTACCTTGTTTTGTTTTGTTGTAAATATTATATAAATGGTGCCTTCAGTATATGCCTTTTGTTCTGACAGCTTCTCTTCAGTAACATGGTTCTAAGATTCATTAATGTTTTCGTTAGTAGTTCTATTTTGTTAATGTTGACTGTCTATACTATTCTTTTATATGCATACCATCACAATTCATTTATTTATTGATTGCTGAATATTTATGTTGTCATCAAATTGTCATCATTTTAAGTAATGCTGCAGTTAATATTTTTCAATATGTAACCTGATGTAGGTATGAGTATATAACATACAAATACAGATGCAAAATCTCTGGGTTATAGGGTACAGATTTCCTCAACCTAACGAAATAGTGTTTGCCAAAATAATGATTTCAGTTTACATTCTCACCAGTGGTATGTGAGAGTTGTCGCTGCTATTGTCAGTTTTTAAAATTTTTTTATCAGTTTTTGTTAAATCCTGTTGTGATTTAATTTGCATCTCTCTAAATACCATTGAAGTTATAGCTTTGTCATATGTTCGTTGGCCATTTAGATTCCCTTTTTTTTTTTTTTTTGAAGTGAGAGTTCAAGCTTTAGCTCATGTTATTTTCTCTTGGGCTGTTCTTTTTTAAAGTTTTAATGTAAAGAAACTCTGCACATTTTGAGTACTAGTGCTTTTCAGTGATATTTATTGCAGATATTTTCTTCCAGTTTTGATTTGATTTTTCATTGTCTCTCTGGTGTGTTTTAAAACAGAAGTTCTTTGATTTAAGTGTTTGTTGTCCAAATTTGCCATGTTTTTCTTAGTAAAATTTATGATTTCTCCTTTACATTTAATGTCTTTTTTTATTCAGAAACCATACACATTAATTCATGTATTTATTCTATATAATTTTCTAATGACCTATTATTTTTTATTAGATAGGTCTGTAGTAAACTGGAATTTATATTTCTCTATAATAAGGAGTTGGAGAAATATTCCTTCTACTATATAAACATACAAATACAACAGTGCCATTTATTGAAGCATTTTTTTTCCCAAGTTCTCTACAATGCATTTTATCATGACTCAAGTTCTACATATGCGTAGACTTTTCTCCATCTTTGTATTCTATTATACTGGTCTTGTTGTTTTTCCTCACATCAATATATGTGTCTCTATTTATTATATATTTTTAATAAATATGGTTTTAAATTCCATACATTTCTTCAAATTTGTATTTTTATCGAGTTTATCCTGACTATTCTTATTTATAAATATTTCTACATATATTTTAGAATGAGATTGACAATGTCCACAAAAATTCTGATGGGATTTTGATAGGGATAACTTTGAAATCTGTAGATAAATTTGAGATGAAATATCTCTGTTGCACTATTGACTTATTGAGTCTTCTTATCCATTCTTATCCATGGATAAGATTTTTGTCATTTGTTCCCATATATTTAGATCTTATATCACACACACACACACAAGATATATATATCTTAATGTAGAATATATTATATTTATATATTCTAAATTTATTCTGTAATCTCAGCACTTTGGGAGGCTGTATGTAGAATATATTATAAATTTATTCTGTAATCTCAGCACTTTGGGAGGCTGAGGTGGGTGGATCATCTGAGGTCAGGAGTTCGTGACCAGCCTGGCTAATGTGGTGAAACTCTGTCTCTACTAAAAATACAAAAATTAGCTGCGTGTTGTGGCAGGCAGTTGTAATCCCAGCTACTCCGGAGGCTGAGACAGGAGAAGTGCTTGAACCTGGGAGGTGGAGGTTGCATTGAGCTGAAATCACGCCATTACACTCTAGCATGGGCAACAATAGCAAAATTTTGTCTCAAAAATAAACAAAAAAAATATTCTTCTGGATATATATAAAAGAGAAAAGCAAGAATAAATACTATGCCAACATGATAATATGTATTATTAAACTATATTGAGATAAATATATAGCTATAAGGGTATATTTTATCTCTTATTAGATTAAGCCAGTTTTTTTTTTTAATTTCCTAGAGTACATGTTCATCAAATATGACTACAGAATTTTACCATTTTCTGTATTTGTTAATAATGTTGCAATTTTTATCCTGGAATCTGCATATGTATTGGTGAATTCACTAATTTTTGTAAATCTCAACTTGTATTCCTAATATAAATATAATTTGGTCAAATATCTTTAGTTGATAATTTTTTCTGGATTATCTGTTGTCTATAAGATTGGATTTAAGTTGTTAATTATTTCTTCAGAATTTTTTTATGAGACACACTAAAATTATCCTTTCTTATATCATGCTTATTGGGTATAACTGTGAAGAATAAGCAGGCCTCTCTAACCCAGGCTAGACAGAAAACAGAAACTAGGCGTATGTTTAGATGCAAGTATATTGTGGGATAATGTGATGTGGGAGCAAGAATGAGGACCAGGCTAAGCCAAGCAGGAAAAAAAGTAAGGCAAAAGAGAGAAACGTTTCAGCACCAAGTAGACCACGATCAGGAATTGGTTGGTGAATCACAGGGCTCCATCAGAATCCTTAAGAAATGTTCTTCAGAGTTGTCATTGGTAGAAAGATGAAAATATCTTCTAATTGGCTCTATAATTACGCAGTCAAAAGTTTCTCAGCCTGTTAGAACTTTTTCTCAAGTCTGATTTAGCTCTGCAAGGCTTCTTTGATATACTAGAGTAAATGGATGACAGAATGCCTATACCTGGTACCGATCTGCCTCTCAGGTTCTTCCAACAAGAAAAAAGTGTACATAATGTCTACTCTGTCTGCTGTCTGGCATTCATCCATATTTGCATGAGAACATCTATTTCAAGAAGTTAGAAAAATAAGAGCAAGATAAATCCTAAGAAATTATACAGAAAATGTCAATGACAGGAGCAGAAATTAAAAGAATGTAAGTATACAACACAAAGGATCAACAAAGACAAAATATTCTTTGCAAATTATGTGCCTAGACTTGACCACATTAAGGCATTTTCTACTCTAGGTAACTACTTGATATAATATTTATAATTAATTTGTAAAGGCATTAATAAAATATATGTTTTAATAACTAGGAAAAGGTAAGTGAATCTTGGATTTTGTGAATAAAAATACTAGGTTCATTGAAAAAATATACTACTCTTTTCCATAATATTTGGTTCAGTTCAATAGAGAATTGTCTACATTTTGTAATTAAGTTTTTACATATCTAGTTGGCAGTGTTTTCTTCGCTAAGTGTGAAGTAATATCTCAGCTTTATTGTCTGAAGTCATAGCTCATTTCTTTGACTTTTAGCCATAATCATTATTTCTCAAGTCAAATGAGCACGTTCTGTTCTGCAAGTTCTTAGGTCTCAAGTTGATTTAAAGGTGTTTCAAATATTGTTCACAATTCTGCATGCTTGATATATTGAGTCATAAAGAAGTATTAGAATGAAATGAAAACATTAATTAACCTAGGAAGAATAATAAAAGCTTGACTGAAACAAGTGTGTTACATAAAGCAAGTATTTTCTTCTCACCTCAGTTAAATTTTTTCTGCTAATTCCTCTTGAAACTTACATTTTGAAAAAGAAAGAAACAAGGCAGCAGTGATCAATAACCTTCTTTTCTATTTAAATTGTTTTCATGCAGCAATCCCATTACTGGATGTATCTCCAAAGGAATATAAATCATTCTGTTATAAAGACACATGCACACATATGTTCCTTGCAGCACTATTCACAATAGCAAAGACATGAAATCAACCCAAATGCCCATCAATGATAGACTGAATAAAGAAAATGTGGTACATATACACCATGGAATACTATGTAGTCATAAAAAAGAATGAGATCATATTATTTGCAGGGATATAGACAGAGCTGGAGGCCATTATTCTTAGCCAACTAATGTAGGGACAGAAAACCAAGTATTGCATGTTCTCACTTATAAGTGGGAGCTAAACTGTGAGAACACACAGACACACAGAGGGGAACAACACACACTGAGGGCTATCAGAAGGTATAGGGTGGGAAGAGGGAGAGGATCAGGAAAACTAACTAGTGGGTGCTAGTCTTAATACCTGGATGATGAAATAATTCACACAACAAACCCCCATGACACACATTTACTCATGTAACAAACCTACACATGACCCCTGAACTTAAAATAAAAGCTGAAAAAAAGCTGAAGTACTAAAAAATAAATAAATAAATAAATTGTTTTTCTTTAAAGTGATAAAATTACAATATTTATGTATATATTTG
>NW_012103277.1:641531-642712 GCF_000951045.1 Mandrillus leucophaeus | reverse complement strand
TTTAGATAGAATCTCACATTTATTTTTTTCAAAGAATTCAGGTAAATACAGAAATTTTAATTTCAATGCAAGGGTAGTGATGCTTCTCCATTTTTTTCTTTGAAAGATTCAATTTTCTATTTAAATAGAAAATTATTTCTATATTTTTGAAGCAATATTAAAGTTAACATCAAAACAGTAATTTTCCCTTACTAGAGAGAAATTAAAATAAATATAAGTTACACTGAAGTGATCTGTAATTTTACACAAGCTAATTTTAATATGACTTTTATGTATTTAATAAAAGTCACCCACAATTTGGGAGGCCCAGGCGGGCAGATCATGAGGTCAGGCATTTGAGACCAGCTTGACTAACATGGTGAAACCCTGTCTCTACTAAAAATATAAAAATTAGCCAGTTGTGGTGTCACGTGCCTGGAATCCCAGCTACTCCGGAGGGAGGCAAGAGAATTGCTTGAACCCAGGAGGCGGAATTCGCAATGAGCTGAGATTGCATAACACTGCACTGCAGTGTGGGGGACAGAGTGAGACTCCGTCTCAAAAAAAAAAAAAAAGAAAAAAAAAAGGGATCCAAATAACATTAGTTTTTGGAACTTTATGCTACCCTAAGGTAAAAAATAATTGTCCTGATTACTTATTTAGAGATAAATTTCAAAGACCGGTACATTGAAATTGGCATGTTCTATTGTTTTGAAGCATTTTTGGAGTAAAATAAAATGTAGGCATATATCTTCTCAATTTGATTGTGATTGACTGGGCATTACTATTACTATTATTTTTAACTTTCTGGGGTGAGGCATAGAAGTCTAGGTCTTAAAAAAGTTAGTCCATAAAATTTAGGAGCTAGTGTCTCATAAACCCGATAAATTGAGAAACATTTTTCTATGTTTTAAAGGTTTACTTTTTTCTTTTTTCTTTTTTTTTATTATACTTTAAGCTCTAGGGTACATGTGCACATATGTGCAGGTTTGTTACATTTGTACACTTGTGCCATGTTGATGTGCTGAACCCATCAACTCGTCAGCACCCATCAACTCGTCATTTACTTCAGGTATGACTCCCAATGCCATCCCTCCCCCCTTCCCCCTCCCCATAATAGGGCCCAGTGTGTGAGGATCCCCTTCCCGAGTCCAAGTGATCTCATTGCTCAATTCCCACCTATGAGTGAGAACAAAAGTTTA
>NW_012103277.1:634321-640070 GCF_000951045.1 Mandrillus leucophaeus | reverse complement strand
TTTTTATAATCTTTGTTCTCAAGTTGAACTTCTGCTTGTGCTCATAAAAGTTGTTTCATAGAATTTTTAAAATAGATAATTATATTATTTCAATAAATTGGAAAGCAACTTTTTGGCTAAGAGGCAATAAGAACTAAAGAGCAAATATCATCAATAAGAGTCAAATTTGCCCAATTTACAATTTCTAGCAATGAGATATAATTTAATGAAATAAGGAGAGCAACGATTTATCCATGTAGATATAATTTGATTTTTAAATACACATTACATTGCATATTTTGGTTAGATATAAATTTAGATATCTTTCAAAGGTACTTTTCATCTTTGAATGACTTTTAATCTCAATCAAACATATAATTCATCCACAATTTTTAAACATGCAAGGAAATTTCAAATATTATCAATGTATTTATTATGTGTAAAAATTAAACACGTATTGAAAGATATGTTTGTAGTATCTTAAAAGCAAATTTTCCTGAAAATAAATTTTGAAGAGCTTTGGTTAATTGGAACATACTGAAAATAGCCTTACTGAAGAAAACTAGCTAATGTGTGCCGTGAAATACTAGTACAGGAATTTTAAGAATAGCCGGTTGTAACAGCTATAAACCCATGGGACTCCTATAAATATTTTATCTTATAATTATATTCAGATAAAATTATTGATCATTAATATGTATTTATAAATACTAAATAATGTCCCAGTTATTGTCATGTACATTGTTTTCATTATTGTCTTAATGTAGTGGATAATGTTGACCTAAGTACTGAGAAGACTTACATTTCAATGGATGTTTGGGTGCATCCAAGGTCACCCAATCCTTAAATGGGAAGACTGAAACTCAAGGAAGGATAACTCATATTCAACTTCAGTATTTTTATTATAGTATTTGTCAAGTTGTTCTTTTATTTTTAGTGACTCTATCATGAAGGTCCAGAAACAACAGAAAATTTCAAATCAAAGGAAGATAAGACAAATAACGACTTCTCTGCTTTCCCCACCACAGTCTTTCTGTCTATAGTTTCTATGCAGATTTTACTTGTATCCATTACATGAGCATCCATATTGTCTTTATTCTCAAAGTTATGTGCATCCTCTTTAAAGTTATTCTCTGAGGAAAATATTTATTTATCTTAAAAAATGTCACATATCAGATTCTTCCCTTTGTCCATTTTCTTTTTATCTCTTCTGATAGTGAAGGTGTTTTGAAAGTTCTGTTACTTCTATTTTATGACATGTGAGAAGACTGGATATAATATATATGTTTGAAGAAAAATGGCTGCTCAACTGTTTTTATATGGCTAAGGTTTAATTGTTTCTGGAATATAGTGGTCGGTGATTTTAGTAAAAAAAATTGAAGGTAATTATAGATACAGAAGCTGTAATTTTATTCATGTGCTATAATATTTAGAGGTAACCAAGAATATTTCAGTTTTTTTTCTGTGATCACATTACTTCTAGCCACTCTTATCATTACAATTTAGCTCTTTTGCCATGTGTATAAATATACAAGCTTTTCATGTATATTTTTATGCATGTACCAATTCATACATGCTAATAAAAATACTATATAATGTAATCTGAAGTAATTTTCCATAAAATAAGGTAAATAGTAACTAAACTAAAAATCAAAAAATATTGTAGGCCTATACTATTTTCAGGACTGTAATTTGTCAATTAAACCAAACACATTCATAGATATAATGCAGGACAAAATAATAAATTAATAATCTTCCAGTCTCACTACTATTAGCAGAAGTGTACAGATAAGAGCAAATTTCAGAGTAGGTACAAAAACATATTGCATTTCCAGCAAATGTGAATATTCTCACTAATTAAATGAAAAATTAAAATAGCACATTTTACAGTAAGTATTAGTAGGATATGTATTGATTTTCCTTACACTTGTAGTATAAACATATACACATTGGTACTAATCTAAAATGTGCTCTATAAACTTTCAAATAATATAAAAATAAAATATGTTAACAGAAGCCTACTCAATATGAAAATGTTTTGTAATATTCACCATGGTTCTTTTAGGTTAATTACCTCTTGAGGTTTGCTTTTCAGTGAGATAGATGCTTTCTTTTTATAAACATAAATGCTTGCTTTAATTATTTCTATGCAGTTTATATAAATGTGGCTGGCTTATCTATATGTTCAATATTATTTCTCAATATAAAATAAAAGTATATTTGAGCATTGAGCAAGTCAAAATGAAGATTTTCTGATACCATCATGTAGAGAAAGCATTGAACATTCTCTAAAACTTTGTAGGTTTTGAAGAATGCTAGTTTTATAGGCAGAAATAGCTTCATGGTTTGTATCCTGTGCAGTCACATAAGGTCCTGCTCTCAAAAGGCTGCTATGCTTGATTTAATACTCTGCTGTTGCCATCTTAAAATTCTTAACAATGTTTAAACAAGAGGCTCCACATTTTCTATTTTACCTGGATTCTACATATTGCATAGCTACTCTGGCTCACAGGGTGCGGGAAGGATGGTGAAATTGTAACTTTTGCTTCAGAATGAACTATAACTTGTGGACTACAGCTGTATGCCCCCAAGGAAGCAAGCTAAAAGTTTTTTGTTTGTTTTTTTGAGACAGGATCTCCCTCTGTCACCCAGGAGGGATGGTGCCAACATGGCTCACAACACCTTCAACCTCCCGGGCTCAGACAATCTTTTCACCTCAGCCTACCTAGTAGCTGGGAATACAGGCACATGCCACCCCACCTGCCTAATTTTTGTATTTTTTTGTAAAGACAAAGTTTCGCCATGTTGCCCACCCTGGTCTGGAACTCCTGGACTCAAGCGTTCTGCCCACCTGGGCCTCCCAAAGGTGCTGGGATTACAGGCATGAACCACTATGCCTGGTTAAGCTGAAAGTTTTTAACTTCACTGCCAATCCCTGAACTGTACTGTAAGACATCACATTATTGTTAGTATGAGGTATAATAAGCAACACACACCAGCAAAGTTAAGGGTCAGTTATGGCAAAACTAGTAATAGGTAAAAAGGATTAAGGTGATAAATATTAAATGGGCAAAACGCAGTCATAATATTATAATAATAATTGTTAATAGCTGTAAAAATTTTGAGTTAATTTAGATGTAATTTAAAAAGTATGCATCTTATGATGTGGATATATATCCACATATATATATATATATATGTGTGTGTGTGTGTGGATATATATCATATATTATATGTGGATATATATCATAAGATGCATACTTTTTAACTTAGTAACTCATATTAGTAAGTTACTTACTTAGTAACTCATATTAGAATATTTTAATACAACTTACCTACAAACTGATAGGTTAAGGAAAAAGTAATTGCAAATATGTGGAATATTTGATGAAAACAATTTATTAAATGTAATCTATGTTCAATAGAGAAGGTATATACATTATTTTAAAGATCGTATAAGAAAATTAGCCCCCAAAATGTGCATTTGGCCAAAAAGAATTTGTTTAATAAAGGCCATGTAATTGATATCATATAAGTCCTATTCTCAGATCACAAAACAATGCAATTAAAACCCTACAGTAATCACCATTAGAGCACCAGAGTAATAATCACTACTGGCAAAATCCACGGATGAATACTCAAATTAATGGGCAAAACGTTAAGGAGAAACAGAATATTTGCATAAACTTAAAGTATCTCCCTCCAAATTTATAAAATGCAGAGATGGATTTAGCATTTGAAAATAAATTCTTTCATGCCCCTCCCCTCAGGAGGTGGAGTGCAATATCCTTCTCATTATTGTGAGTGTGGGCTGGACTTAGTTACTCCATTCTAACAGAGAATAGAAAGAAAATATTAACTTTAGAGAAAAATTTTAAATACCACTTTAATTAAGTGAACAAGGTTAACATTATCTGTGATAAGTCATATTGATGTTATTCACCCTCTATTACGATGTGATGAGCAGGGGAGTGGAGAAAGTCCCATGTATGAATGGATAAACGAAATGAATGAAGACATACGTGCATATGTGCATACACACCACAATGATCTATTATCAAATATATGCTTTTAGGGATCAATTTAATTGAATTCATGAATCAGCTTCTCAGCTTATTGTGTTCTTTATAATTAAAAAGAATGTGATCAACATTTTATTAAAATAAATGATCCCAATTCATAATGATAAGGAAACTTTTTATTAAAATTTAGTATACACAAAGTATACATGTCATAAGAGTACTTGTAGAATAAGTCCAGGGAAGAGTAAGTCCAGTGAAATTTTGGAAGGTGAACAGACCCATGTAACCAACTTCTATATCGAGAGATATATTATTAATAGCATCCAAGAACCAAGAAGCCACCGTCATAAACCAATTCATTTTCCCCAAGAACTGAAATTCATGTTATTGTAATATATGTAAAAATTTAAATTATCTTAGTCAATAGGTGCTTTTGTTGTTGTTACTCACCATGATTTTGTTTTGAAAGTTTAACTCTGCTTTGTTCCTTATTTTATTACTGATAGATACAAAGATAATCTTGTTGATTTAAATGTGATGTAATCCAGACTTTCTGTGGAAGTCAGACCTACCATGGAGCTAAGATCCTGGTCATCTTAGGATCTTCACAAATAATAATGTTTTATTATAATTTTCATTTGTTTGTTTTAAAAAATCTTAGATTTTTAAAGAATTATTTACAGGATTCATGCCAAACTGTATAAATACCATAGAAATGTATAACTTCAAATTCAATAAACCATCATAAATTCACTTTTTGCCCAGAAAGAAAAAGTCATATTTAGAAGTTTGAGACACTCCCAAAGTAAGAGGATGTTACAACTTTCTTTTTTATTAATTTTAATGTTAAGTTCTGAGGTACATGCGCAAGATGTACAAGTTTGTTACATAGGTAAACGTGCGCCATGGTGATTAGGTGCACCTGTCAACCCATCCCCTAGGTATTAAGCCCATCAAGCATCAGCTATTTTCCCTAATGCTCTCCTTCCCCATAGTCCACCCCTTGACAGGCCGCAGTGTGTGCTGTTTCTCTCCTTGTGTCTCTCCATGTGTTCTCATTGTTCAGCTCGCACTTATAAATGATAACATTTGGTGTTTTGTTTTCTGTTCCTTCATTAGTTTGCTAAGGATAATAGCTTCCATCTCCATCCATGTCCCTGAGAAGGACATGATCTCATTCCTTTTTATGGCTTCGTACTATTCTGTGGTATATATGTACCACATTTTCTTTATCCAGTCTATCATTGATGGGTATTTAGGTTGATTCCATGTCTTTGTTGTTGTGAATAGTGCTGCAACTTTCAATGAAAGACAATGGACAACCGTGAAGTGTGTTAAACATAGCCGTGACAAGGTCAATATTACTTGTGATCAAAACGTATTATCCTACAACGTTCTAAAGCTTAGAAAAACTTGATTAAGTTTGGGATTAAACATCAGTAAACGTGTGACTGTTCTGCAGCAAAATCTGCTCAAGATCATTTTGCTCCTTATTTCAGATGCTTTTAACATGCTAATTAGGTAGTTTTTAGTATATACACAATGTTGTAAACTTATCATCACTGTTTTATAAAGGAATACTTTTATTACCTCAAAAGAAATGGCATGTGCTTTAGCGTTCACTCACCATTTTAATTTCAATGGACTTTAATTCAATGGTTTAATCTATTTCAATTTAAAGTAACTACCAATAAGAAAGGACTTACATCTGTTGGCTAATAATATATTTTTGTATTGCTCTGCCATTT
>NW_012103277.1:601052-634271 GCF_000951045.1 Mandrillus leucophaeus | reverse complement strand
CCATCATAAATTCACTTTTTGCCCAGAAAGAAAAAGTCATATTTAGAAGTTTGAGACACTCCCAAAGTAAGAGGATGTTACAACTTTCTTTTTTATTAATTTTAATGTTAAGTTCTGAGGTACATGCGCAAGATGTACAAGTTTGTTACATAGGTAAACGTGCGCCATGGTGATTAGGTGCACCTGTCAACCCATCCCCTAGGTATTAAGCCCATCAAGCATCAGCTATTTTCCCTAATGCTCTCCTTCCCCATAGTCCACCCCTTGACAGGCCGCAGTGTGTGCTGTTTCTCTCCTTGTGTCTCTCCATGTGTTCTCATTGTTCAGCTCGCACTTATAAATGATAACATTTGGTGTTTTGTTTTCTGTTCCTTCATTAGTTTGCTAAGGATAATGGCTTCCATCTCCATCCATGTCCCTGAGAAGGACATGATCTCATTCCTTTTTATGGCTTCGTACTATTCTGTGGTATATATGTACCACATTTTCTTTATCCAGTCTATCATTGATGGGCATTTAGGTTGATTCCATGTCTTTGTTGTTGTGAATAGTGCTGCAACTTTCAATGAAAGACAATGGACAACCGTGAAGTGTGTTAAACATAGCCGTGACAAGGTCAATATTACTTGTGATCAAAACGTATTATCCTACAACGTTCTAAAGCTTAGAAAAACTTGATTAAGTTTGGGATTAAACATCAGTAAACGTGTGACTGTTCTGCAGCAAAATCTGCTCAAGATCATTTTGCTCCTTATTTCAGATGCTTTTAACATGCTAATTAGGTAGTTTTTAGTATATACACAATGTTGTAAACTTATCATCACTGTTTTATAAAGGAATACTTTTATTACCTCAAAAGAAATGGCATGTGCTTTAGCGTTCACTCACCATTTTAATTTCAATGGACTTTAATTCAATGGTTTAATCTATTTCAATTTAAAGTAACTACCAATAAGAAAGGACTTACATCTGTTGGCTAATAATATATTTTTGTATTGCTCTGCCATTTCCAAAGTGTTTTCTTCTAACATATTCATATATACCTATAGTAATCCTGTAAAGAGGGTATCATTATCCCCATTTAGAATGGTTTTCCATTGCTGCATACCAAATTACTGCAAACATAGTTACTCCAACAACATGTTTGTTAACTCACATTCTGTTGGGCAGGAATTCAGAAATCGTTTAGCTGGGTCCTCGGCAGAGTTGCAGTCCAGGTGTTAGAAGAAGGTGGATTATCTTCTTGATACTCGATTAGAGAAGGTTCCACCTCTGTTCATTCAAGTTGTTGGAAGAATTCATTTTCCTTGAAATCGTAGGACTGAAAGCAGCAATTTCTTGCCAGTTGTCACCCTGAGGCTGCCCTCATTTCCTAGAGAATACCCATTGTTCTTTGACGTGAAGTACCCTCAAATATATGCTTGCTTCTTCAAAGTCAGCAAGGAAGAAAGATAACTTAGAAGGATCGATGCTACAAACTTACATGTAATTATGTACATCCTGTCATAGTTGCTATTACTTTATTGGCTATAGTCAAGTCAAATTCCCAGCTATACTCCAGGAAAGGGAATCACACATGGCAGGAACACCAGCAGCAGAGAAGATGGAGCTCACCTTAGGAGTTTATCAACTACACCAACTCTTTCTATAAAATGAATCATCTTATGCTGCTAGGTAAACAGTCTAAACAAAACTTGAATACATTTTTTACTCTATTATTTTGGGTACATTAATTTTATCCTCTATGTAATCTTGTTTTATAACCACAAAGACAATGGGTAAAAGAATGCATGAAAGAATAAAAACATGACAGACTAAAACCATGACTTTAAATACTGGATATATCAAGAAGAATTTTTTTGGGAGTACTACAAAAACAATTTTCAGAAATAGTATTGCCAGATCCATTTTAAAATGCCAGTAATTTAAAAAGCATTTTAAAAGTAAATTTATATTAAATGTAGTGTTCAACTTTAAAAACTCTTTATTTAGAACAGTATAAAACTTGTATTAAAATCCTGAATTTACTAGTGTTAAAAGAAAAATATTAGACAAATTAAATTTAACAGAGCTCAACTGAGCAAAGAATAATTTGTGAATTGGGCAGTCCTCAGATCCTGAAGAGGTTCAGAGAGCTCTGCTCCACAATATAGGCAGCATTACTTCTCCACAATATGGATAGAAAACAGAAGTGAGGTACAGAGACAGCTCGACTGGTTGCAGCTGCTATAAAATATATACAGTTTGCTATAACTGGTTATATATCTAACTATAACTATACATATCTATAGTTATATAGATTATATATTATATATAAGTTATATATCTAACTATAACTGGTTACAGTTAGATGTAGCTGAAGCTTGGCTGCTATGATTTGCTGAGACTCAGCAAATACGACACTCCTAAAATTAGTCTTTCAGTTTGTTTACATATTAAGTTAGGTGGCAGTTTGTTATGTAAGAACCCAAGGTATGGAGGCATCCTGAAGTCAAATGTAATTTAACACTACTTGTTGTGTAACTGTGATCAAATTACTTACCTAAGACTCAGTTTGTTTATATATAAAATGAACGTCTATCTTGTAGGATAGTTGTAAGATTAGACCTATCAAATACTGTTACAGTACTTGGCCCATTGAAAGGGTGCATAAATGGTAGTACTGTTATTACAAATACTCTATATAATTTTAATATTGTGATGTTTATCCAATATCTCTCAAATCATCGTGCACTGTTTACACATTTCTGAATTTCAAATATGGGAAAAAGTAGGAAGAACTATAAAAATAAATATATTATATTTTATTAAATCGTGGCATTAAAAAACCAATTGTAACTTTAATACAACATTCTCCTCAAATCCTCATGTTATGAAGTTGTAGATGAGAAATTGATGAGAGAGCAGAGCTATATTTAGATCATAGCCTAAGGGCTTATTCTTTCTTTCCCACTAGACGTTTTTTATGCATTGTGACAAATTTTTCTGTCTTTTTGTGATAAAATCAGAGAACAAGAAATATGGTTTTCGATAGGAATGTGTCAATGCTAACAGTTTCTTATGTACTATAAAATTCTGCTTTCTACTCTCCTTCTCAACAAGGAGATAACATTTTTGAGATAACACATAATAACAAGTCTGGAGAATAAAATCCTACTATATAAATATAAAAGTTTTATTATTATTTCTTTTGTAAAAATCATATCATGTATTCTCACTTAGTAATGAACTTTTTGTTTTCCAGCTATAAATCCAATTCTGTTTAATAACTCATTATTTATTTCCTTTTATGAAGAAAACACAACTTTTTTCAACCTCAAACATTGTTGTAACAAATTCCCTCACCAGTATTTCCCTATGCTCTATTTCTAAAAAGTAGATAGCAAGGAGTGCAACTGTTAGGACAAAAACCTCATTTTAATTGTTCCTTTTCTGATTACTCTATTGATGAGTAAAATATATATTGTTTTTCACCCAGTATGGATATGAAAGACTTATATTCATTAGTACTACTCTTACCACAAAATTCAAATGAAGGGTTCATTATTGCTTTCCTATTTTTTGACTTATGACTTTGGGATTCACTTCTCAAATGCATGAGTTACTGAGGATTTCCCTTTCTTTCTTTTAACATTTTAACACCATTTGTATTCTGTTGTCTTTTTCTGTATTGATTTGTGTTATCTCAATGCTCATGAGTTTTCAGTTTTTTACCAGATATGTTTATTTGTTGTTCTTTGTATGTGTTTGTTTTTTTCACTTTAATTTTTTTTAATGTAACAAGTATATGTCTGATTTTCATTTTTGACTTTCATAATTTTTACAATTTTTTAGGAAATGTTCCTCCAAATTTATAAAAATACATTCTTTAATGTTACATTTTTTATTTTATTATTTAATTTTAATTATTATTGCATCTGGAATTACTATTTATATGTGCATTAATGTGAGGAAACACAAGTATTTTCTCCCAGATCATACTAAAATGCATCAAAATATCAACATTAACATATATGTATTTTTCATATAGATTTGTTCATCAGAATAAATATAATATTGTGATTAAAGTGATTTCACAGGAGGTTTTACTGTTTGATAGGTATGTTCTCCCATCATTATTATTATTCTGCAGTATTTTTTCTTGGTATCCCTGCTTCTGCTCTCTATTAAATAAATAATTAAGAACTCAGTGATGTTCATTGGCAGCTTATTGGGTGTCAAGTGATTTCCTTTCCCACTGTGGATATGGCAATAGCTAAGACAGACAAGGATAATGGACAGGAAGTTGAAATAGGTCCACACAGTGTCAGTAGCATCACCTTAACTGTATCACATAGATGCTGATAGGTTTGATCTTTCATGTGGTTTTGTACAAATGATGCAATTCTCTTTTTTATTTCCACTTTGACCACGGGATTTTAATAGGAATTGAAGTATTTTTTTTTCTCTTGAAGAGTTTTCTTTTTTTCCCATTTTTGCTGCTGTTAACATCTATTCTTACTCTATTGCATGAAGAAAAAGTTGCTCTATTTTCTTAAAAAATTAAAGTTGCATTTGTGACTTAATATGTGATTAAATTTTCGGAATGCACAGTAGAACCTCAAAAGTAGGTACATTTTTATTATTGTGGTTTTAGTATTTTACAGAGATTTACTAATTAAGTAAACATTTTCAGATCTTCTGTTGGCCTAATAAGTTTTGTCTACTTTATCACTCCAGTGATGAGAGATGTGTGAGTTTTAACTGGCTGTACCACTTGTAATATTTTTATTTTTAATTCTAAGTGCTCTTTTCTGAGGTTGATGGAAACCTTAACCTATTATTTCCTTGTTTTGTGTGTCCTCATTTTCTGGTGTATTCTCATTTTCTATTGGAATGCTACTTGGTTCATATTTGTTTTTCCAAAATATTAATTTTAAGTGGGTTAGAATGTATCCTTTGCTTTCCATGGATAAGCCTGAAAGATATTTTTTAGATTTGTTGGTGAACACTCTTATGTGCTATAGCAGTTTCTGGCTTCACAGTTTGAAACTGTTGCTACTCTGCTGCCCAGAAAGCACTCAAAATATGAACCCTCTATGTAACTATTCTCCCTGAAAGTCAAGTCTGATTAAGAACATTTGATGATTTCAAGATGCAATATAAGTCCTTCAAGGCCCTCCATGTTAGTTATCTGAAGCTCTTTTCTCTATTACTCTCCATATTTCTGTGGGTACAATTTTGTTTCTGTAAGCAGTGTTTTTTTCCTGAGGGTGAAACTCTGAAAGAACCATTTGCTGAATATTTCTTGTTAAGCCTATGTAATCTCTTTCTTTCTGGAGATCTTCTATCCACATGCATTTTTGCCACATTCACCCACAGTTTTGAGCCAATAAGGATCACTCTCACATCTATCTCCTCATGTTTCTTCAATGGCTATGGTCTTCTTATTTGGGGATGTGAGGTTGGCGGCAAGGTTGTGATTTCTGTAGAGTTAGTTGATATGTATTAATACATTTTTAATTCACTTGTATTTACAATTTGTTTTTGTCTCTGACTTCAACAGAAAGACAAAATCTCCAAGGTAGACTATCACCATACAAGGCCTGAGTTAGATTTATAGCTGTTCTAAGTATTATTTCCTAAGCGTCAATAAAACAGTAACTAGTCCAAATAGAATACAAACATCATAAATGGTTTTGGTTCAGCAACCTCAAGCATTCTATACTTGAAAAGTGTATAAATCAAAATCTCTGAGGTTAAATGTGATAAAAAAATGTCAACAATGGATTATGGTGATGTTTTGCTTTTCTCTACAACATATTAATGAATGCAAACACACAGAACTAAACCTACACACCCTTTAAAATAAGAGAGAAGCATGTCCCATATGTAATAAATTCACAGCACTACATGACTGACTGGCATCCATAAAACCCACCTGTTTATTTTTAAATAGTTCAATGGTATTTTGAAGCCAAAGAGTATCAAAACTAATGTCAGCAAAAGTTGTAAAAATTTCTGTCTAAATGAAGAGGGAATGATATTATATATAGATTCTAAAATGAATTATTATAGACCTTATAAAGATATGTGTCATTTTAGATTTGCTAGATAAGAATAAAGAATATTGATGTGTTATGAGAATACAAAAAATATTTTCAAAACTTGCAGATAAACTGAAATGCATAGTGTAGGTTATTGATAATTGGCAGTATAATATTTCAAAATGCTTCATGACTATTTGTTCTCTTCCGAATTAGAATCTGTAACTAATAAGCATTTTTTTAAACTGCTCCTTACAGAGCAGGGCTACCCTACAGAGTAGCCTACATTTTTGTTTATGGTTGGTAGATGATTATAATCACAGGAAAATATGCTAACCCAGTTTATTTTTATAAAACACTTTGGTTTAATATCAACAAACAAATTTGTTTTTCCTTCACACTAATCCTAGGAGGAGACAAGAATAATTTGAGAAACACAACCTGTCAAACTTAAGTTTATTCAATCCAATCACTCAGTGAACACATTTAGGGTACAGAAATCTGTGTACGGTTCTGTGAAGGATGCAAACACAAGTAATTGATGACTCATTTTCTTAATGCAAAGATAGCCAAAGGATAATTTCAGCATCTCCAAAATAATTAAACCAAATAAAAAACAATGTATTTTATAGCAAGAGAGTGTTGTTTTTCTTTTTAATTTTAGTGTTGCGTTGTTTTTAACAACAAGCCTACGGAGTAAAAAACAAACTTTATACAGTATTTCAAAGAGTTCATAGCTACTATGATTTTGGAACATTGCCATTTTGAAAAATAAGGCTAAGGTACTACAGCAAATATTTTCTGAATAGTAAAAAATACATATAATTCCTCAAAAATTATCAGGAGATAATCATCAGGGGATAATTTTGTGCTGGGGTGATTAATGTTATGATATAAACAATGCATCCTGACTCCAATATAAATACTACCCATTAAAAATCTCTACCCTGGTATTGGAAACTGATAACTGATACTGTTCTTTTTTTTTTTTTTTTTTTTCTTGGAGACTGAGGTTCCTTCTGTTGCCCAGGCTGGAGTGTAATGGTGTGATATCGGCTCACTGCAACCTCTGCCTCTCAGATTCAAACGATTCTCCTGCCTCAGCCTCCCAAGTAGTTGGGATTATAGGTGCCCTCCACCATGCCTAGCTAATTTTTGTATTTTTAGTAGAGACTGGGTTTCACTATGTTGGTCAGGCTGGTTTCGGGGTCAGGTCGAGACCTGCCTCGGCCTCCCAAAGTGCTGGGATTACAGATGTGAGCCACCAAGTCGGGCCTGGAAACTGATACTGCTATTAATTGGAACAGCTGTCACCAGAGGATAGGGAAAGACAGCAGAAGATGATTATAACATGGATGAAAAATGAGTTCCAATATCAAATGGGAGAGACAGTAATACAAACAATAGCAGGTCAATCACATACTGATATAAAGACACTTCTGAACAGGAGGATCTTCTGAATAGGAGGATGAAAAAGGCAGAAACAAAGAAAACTCTTAATATAAATTTTTAGTCACCAGCATTTTTTATCAATATTACTCTATTAATACATAATAGTTAGATATTTATTGTGATAAAATTAAGGAGAATTAAGAATAAGGTATCTATTGTTAGTTTTTATAGAGTTTTCATTATCCAATGAAATGATATACAGACTTCAATAACGTAATCATTCTTTAATTTTGAACTAATAAGTCTATAATTTTTGCTAATAAGCACAGTAACTAGTGGACATGATTTTACTGGTATTGATTGATAATTACTGTTTGTCAACTGATAACTGTAAATTTATGTACCAGCTGCCATCAGCTACTAAATAGCTTACTATCATTGTCTCTCTTTTTTTTCCACATGGTAGATAAAGATAAACCATCTTGTAAACTATCCGTAAATAAAATATATTTATTGACAACATAAGTGTACTGAAGTCAGTATTCAATCTGACAAGTTATTTTAAAAGCAAAAAATTAGTTGTTAGAACAAGAGTTCATCAAAATTGTTCATTACGTCTATTTTTTTGTTACCTTAGGGATTATAAATAAATGTGTCTTTTTAAGCTATATAACATAGTGACATCAAAGGTCTTTTTAACAACAATACCCAGATAAAGTTTATGATGATGCTGTAGAGATTTTTAATTAGAAGAATTTATATAAATGGAAATTATGTACGCCCTTAAAGGGCAAACATTCAATAAGTGGACATAAAAGTGTTATTAAAACACATGACTGTAATGAGAATTTTCATTTAAGGGTCATTTAGCAGGTGTTAGCCCCCTTGTGTTTTTCCCTGTGTTGATTAACTCTGATAATTTTAAAATGTAGTGGCATCAAGAGTTTCCAATACTTATGCTAAAATAATGTTACCAACTAAATTTTCAAAAATGAACATGACATGGCTAGAGAATCATAGTATGTGTTAGGTTTTTAACATTTACTGCTGATTTTCTAAATTATACCACTGGAATTTGATTAGAGTTGAATTTTAAACTGTGACGTTTCTGAGATGTCATCTGGTATGAACAAATCGATATGAGTGTGCCTATCTACGTGTCTGTGCATATGATGTATGGACACACACATGCACCTATACACACTGACAAAAACACAAGACCTCGGGATCAAGGATCAAACCATTTATTTACTCACAAAGCAGCTTTCATGCCTCTGTATGTCTCACTTCCTGACATGGTTATATATAGAGGGCTAGAACGTACAATGGGGTTTGTACAACAGGAGGACGACAACATTTTGAATCTTGGAAATTGTCTAAGACAGTTGGCAAAGCAGTCAGTCCATCTTCCCTGCCTTAGAGAGGAAGGGAAGGGAAGGAGATTAAACTTTGCTCTGGAATGTAGATGAAATCTATCTGAGGGGAGGGGAAGGTTTCTATTTTGGCCACCTCTAAAATTTAAACAAATTGCTTAGGGGAAGATGTTTCTATTTCTTCAGGGTGGCAATTCAATTATACTTTAACTCAGGTTGCCATTTTTTCATTTAAGAGAAAACTCTGACTATGCAGACATGAGGATATTTTCATGAGCATTATTTTCTAGCAGGTCTACTCCTCAGTTCTGTGTGGTCTAACTTCTGGCATATTTTCCATCAATGTATCACTGAATTGGCCATTCTGATTAATATGAATGAATGACAGGGCTAGAAAGAAATCTATTCAGTTTGTCTTACATGGCACTTAACACTATTATCAGCAGGACTCAGGGAAGCAGGGTGAAACCAATCTGCAGTATTTATTTCAACTCCAAAATTCAGCCAGCTGAATAAATCTTGTAAACCATCAGTGAATCTTAGGAAACCAGGTAGCTTTCTCCTTAAATTTCTGTGTAGATCTTTCCATCTATCCAAGGCATTAAGCCAGATATAGCAGGATGCACTAGTGATTGCTCAGATGCGACCTTGGCTTGCAAGACAAAGTCTAGGGTACTGACAAATTTTGAACTATATTTTTATTTTTATTTATTTATTTTTTGAGACAGGTGCTTGCTCTATCACCCAACCTGTAGTGCAGCGGCACCATCTCAGCTCACTGTAACCTCTGCTTCCCAGGTTCAAGTGATTCTTGTGCCTGAACCTTTTGAGCAGCTGGGATTACAGGCATATGACACCACATTCCAGCCGATATTTTGTATTTTTAGTAGAGACAGGTTTTCACCATGTTGGTCAGGCTGGTCTCAAACCTCTGGCCTCAAGTGATCCGCGTGCCTTGGCCTCCCAAAGTTCTGGGTTTACAGTTGTGAGCCACAGCACCTGGCCTAAATTAGCTTTGTAAATAGAATGACTCCCTTGTGGGTAAAATTGTCCCCATAACATGGATGAATAATAGACCAGTTTTACCTCTGGGAAATACCAGGTAACTGAGTATATCCTCATTTTGAAGAGATCTTCACAGTCAAATTAGGGCTACCTGGTTTACTAGCGGTATTTTTGAAAATAGTTAAATGTGTATTATAACCACTCTTAAGTGCAAATCACAGTGTTTTCCTGAGTGAGAAAAATCAATGAATTCATTTCAAACAAGTACAATGCTCATGCACATACAGTGCCCCTGGAAACAATTATTGGGGCCTCCCAAATGAAACATACAACAGTCAGATGGCACAAGTTGCCAGTGATCTGTAGTGCCCCACTGGAGCTTCCTGCAGGACTCTCCATCTTCCACAAGATGGTAAGCCTTAGATATTCTCATTCAGAGTAAATAATAGAATTCAGTCATGGGTTTCAGAGGAACTGCTTGAGGGTAGTCAGTTCAATCCATCCTGCTTGTCCATGACACAATTCACAAACTCTGCAGAATGACTGAGAATGGAGGTGAAGGCAATATCGGGAGGTGCTTTTAACCTAAGTTGTAGGAGCTGGGACCATCACCGGCTGACTCATGGTCAGAATTATCTGGTGAGGGATGGCAGATTCAGGCTTTAAGATATTTGCAAGTGTTTTGGGGAGCAATACTAGAGTATTTTACTTCTGGAGGAAAGCTCTGGGGACAATTCTGAAGCACAGTGAATATTAATGCTCCTTTTGTCTGTACCTTTTAGTATTTACAGAGTTATCTCCTCACGCGTCAGGATTTTTTTGTCTTTCTTCACTTTCACAAAATTAGTCTGTCCCATTTCAGTAAACACAAATTTACATTTTCCCCAGTCATCTGCTGTCACTCAGACATCATCCAGAAATTATATGAAAATGATCGTGTGCCTCTTGCACCAGATCCTTCTGGTACAAAGTCTGACTTGCAGATCTTTCTGGTGCAAGAAGGACAAACACATTTTCATCTAATTCAACCAGAATCAAGAGTAAATCATCTAGGTATACTATTGTGCAAATTACAGTCAAGAGAGTCTGCTACCCAGGCTGATGTGGGAGTGCTGTCCAGTGAAAGAATGATGCATCATGCCCAGGAATGGAAAGGACAGAATTCCGAAATTTCAAAATACAAACCCTAAATTCCCCACTCCTTTAATCCTGATTATCATTCAGACAACAGAATAGAGGAGATAATCCCTTTCTTAGTATGACTGTGTTTAAAAAACTAACAAATCAACCAACCAACTGACAACAGCAAACTGCTGTACTAATTCAGTGGATCAGAAGATGAAGGAAGTAAAGCCAGTCTATCAGCTTATTGTTGTATAAATTCTACCATAAAAGGCAATCAAACAGCAATTGATCCAGAAAGCCAAATATATGACACAAATTAGCCTCAAGGATATTCTGAGTATGACCAGAGGTGACTAATTAGTTAGACTGGAGAGCAGGCAGACATCCTGAATTTGTAAATTTGCCAGAGCATACTGGGGGCACAGTCTATGCAATAAGTCCTCTATAATCTAGAGACAAAGGGGGAATCCCTGGAAGAAGTCATAGTCTGCCTTGCAGTTGATTTCCTCTGCCTTGGAAACATACAAGACTCAGATTTCAGGTGTTCTCATCAGAGAACAGACCATTGCCAAGTGTATCTACTTCGCTGATCCAGATAGTTCATTCCACATTCATGATTCACTTCCACAACTATGGCCCCTCAAAAGAGTGATATTCATCTGTATCAGTTTCAGAGTCCAGGTTCTGTCTACTGAGCAGATGGTCATGTCTGCTTTCAGTTTGGAATAGCTGGCACTGAGGCTGAAAAATCTACAGTAAACACTATTGGGTTTCAATTAACATCAGTCATCCAGTTTCTGTCATTTAGGGGAACTTCGGTAAGTCAAATTCCAAAAGAGTCAACAGGTTCAGCTTTACTGCATGCAATGGAGAAGGATGTAAATCCTTCCAGTTCAAATATGCCAGTGTCACCCCAATGATGACATTCCTTGTTCCCAAAGGGACAGCAGCCATATTCTCATGTAAAGCCAAGAAGTTGTTAGAAACATGTTAGCAACAATATTCACCACGCCATATCTAATCAATAAGCAGAGCCTTTCCAGCCTTTTCCACCTTCTTAAATAAAGACTTGAACTTGACCTACAAAAAAAAAAAAAAAAAAAAAAAAAAAAAAGCATTACGCCAGAGAGGTATCAGGTTTCTACGGCTTAGACATTCAGTTTAGCAAAAGCCTATTAACAACTTACATTTCATAGACGAATATATCTAGTGGCTTGTTCACAACCCCAAGTCTAAATCCAAATCACCCCAAGATTCCCTGCCAGTAAGCACTTCATCTCTTTGGATGTAGCCTTCTCTTGAAAAGTTTCTAATCAGCAAAAATCATTATCACTTTTACAGAGTTGTTCTATCCTCAGTACCCAAAGCACCCAATAAATTGATTGGCCCACAAGCTCAATTTTAACAAACTCACTAGTGGCAAAGGGCAGGTGAGTTTGTCTTATTAACTCATCTATCTCCAACTTTTCTATTGTCAGAATGAGCACTTTGTTACAGGGATAAAATCTTACAGACATGTAACATCCAGCATTGATTCCTACCATACATTCATATATAGAAGCAACAAGGCAAAGGTCATTTTAATCTCTTTTATGTTTCTTCACTACAAGTTTTGTTATATCCTGTGGCTTAATTTCAGCATTTCAAGGGTTACATTCAGAGCTGCTGGGAGATCCCTTTTTCTCCCTGATGGGGGCTAGAAAACACCAGATTTTGGAAGCAAATTATGGAGGATGGCTTTGGACTGGGAGGCTTTCTTTCCCTTTCTTTGTCTACTTTCCTATTCACTTTCCAGCCTTTAAGTCTGCCTGGGATGAAAGGCTGTCTCTCTGTCCCTCAAAGACCATCATGACTTCACCCTACATTCCACGGCAACTTCATTCACTTCTTTGCCCATGGTTGGGCATGATGGTGTCTTGGGTACCTGTTTCCAATAGTGCTAAAGACTTCTGAATCTTTCTCATCCTTAAAGTGCCAGCTTTTTTTTTTTTTTTTTTTTTTGATGATGATTGTATGAAGCCTTCTGTCCTCCTTGGGTGTAGATTGTGAGTCAATTCTGAATCATTAAAGCTGCTGAGGCTGGAATAGAGGAGAAGCAAGAAATAAGTGAACATTTCTTCACTTTTGAAAGTGAGGTTTGTTTACCAAACCCCACCACTCTCAGAAATTCTGAAGTTTTTCTCTCCTGCTTGGGAGGTAAGAGCAAAAAGCAAAAGCACTATTCAGTCTTCTTTTTCCAACCTTATATTCTGTTACTTGACCTTCAAACACTTTACCAAATTCTCCTTAATGGGCAACTATGTGGAGAAAGATGTACTTCCCAGTTGACAAACAATTTATCAATATATCCACCACCTTTTTACATTGGCTCAATGGTTCTCATTTTTCTTTTTTGCAGAATGTTATGTTCATGCAAGTATATCTCATATTAATCACCAAAATTATTAAGTTTTTATATGTGTATTTGTTTGTTTATCCTGGGAAGAAACATAAAACTTCTGATAAGAGATAAATTATTTCCTTTAAGGCATCTTAGTACCATTGTTTATGCTCCAAGTTCTTACAAGGCAATGTGATAAGGGTCTGATGTCAATGCACAAGCAAAGGGATTTGCACTGCAAAAGAGAAAGCTTGAGTTTATGCATGCATAAGGTTGTCGATGAAGGTATTAGAATTTAAGGAGGATAAATCATTCTCAGTTCTATGTGACTGAGTAGTGGTGAGGAGATAAGAAAAGGCCTTCTGAATAAATCTGTTTGAATTTATTTCACAGTTATGTTTTCAACATACACTCTTCCTTTCTTTGCCTTCCTAAAATTATACAAGTATAGAGAAATTAATCATTTTTCCTCTGAGGGGCCCATATGGCTCACACGTGGCAATCCCAGGAGTAGACTAGATAAGGCTGTCATACCCCTGGTGATCCCATTTTTTTCTAGTATTTGGCTGAGGAACCATGGTTTAATTCAAACACAATATATGACTTAGCTTATAAGAATAGTCTTTGTTTCAAGAGTTTGAATGTAAACTAAATTGACTCAATCAGAATCAAAGGAAAGTCTTCTATTGTATTAGTATGTGAGAGCCTCACTCTTTTCTAGGCAGTTCATGAAAAATGGAAAATATAGTCTATTGTATTATTGATAACCGTATTATGATGACAAGATGAACTAGCTTTAACACATCACTGTCATTGAGGATGTCAGGAAGGAGAGAAAGCAAGAATCAGAGTTCTTGATGACATATTGAGTCACTGTCTTTTGACTTGCTGTAGGTCAAACTATTATTATCTAATCTAAGGTAAATTCGATTTACTGGTATTTGCAGTTGGTATGACACTACAGATACAAAATTTGATACAAGAAATTAAGAAGAATAAAACATTGTATTTGCTGAGTGGATAAAGTAGGATGATGAGTTTCTGCTAAGGACATTGCATTACCACCATTGGTGGTAAAAGCATTGCTTTTACAGAGCAAAACATAAATGGTGTCCCTGGAGTTGTGTGCTGAGGTGAATGGTTTAACTACTGCTCACTGAATTAGTAAAATCATTATTTTTTAACACTATTTTGTATTAGTCACATAAAATTGTCAGAAATGTTTCACATATGTTGTGCCAGAGGTTTCCTTAAGGGCAAATTAAATTTGTTGCAATTAACCAATTATCAAACAAATATAAAAGCATATCCTTTGCGGTATTAGTTTTCTATTGGTCCTGTAAGAAATACATCACAAACTTAGTGGCTTAAATTTATTATATTACCGTTCTGGAAGTCAGAAGTCCAAAATGAGTTTTAAGAAGCTAATCTCAAACTGTTGGTAGGGCTGGTTCATTCTGGAGGAGAATCTGTCCTTTGACTCTTCCAGCTTCTAGAAGAGTTGCATTGATTGGCTTCCGGCCCCATTACTCTGATCTCCACTTCTGCTGTCACATTACCTTCTCCTTCATCTGATCAACATCACTTGTGCTTACATTTAGGTCCCCCTGGTATAACCCAGGATAATCTGCCAATCTCAAAACCTGTAATTAGTCACATTTGCAAAATTCCTTTTGCCATGGTAAGGTAACATATTCACAGTTTACAATGATTAAGACAAGGACATATTTGGATGGTCATTATTCAGTGACCATAACTGCATTATGATAAATATCAGTGATGTAACTACTTTATTTCTTAAAGACCTGTATTTTAAAGGCGGTAACATATTTGTCACATAGAACATTACTCATAGCCTACTTATGCTACCAGAATGATCACTGTTTATTCTTAGGATAAACTCTAAGAATAAAATGACCTATGTATCATAGAATCATGTCTTTCTAACTGCTAATAATAGGTATATTTTAAGATCTCATAATCAATCTAAATTTCAACCAAAAATGTAAAATTTACAGGGGTTTATTTATAAGATTTAGTCAGATAGAATATGTGCTGTATTTTCCTTATTTTTAAATGTACCATAAAATTACTGCCCCAAATTTAAGTGTACAGATTTGCCCGAAAGGTTGATACCAATTTCCTATTTTTTTAAATCAAAGCTGTCTTCTAATTTTAGTTTTCAACAATATTATTGTATTAAACTTATGAACTGATAATATAGTTAAATATAAAATATGTTATAAGCAATACCATACTTCGTTTCTAATGTTTTGTTTTCTCTTCATTGGTATGTATACGCTGAACACATGATTACTATATGTGCTGCAATTCTCTCATCGTCTGAATAATAAGATGTATATAATATTTACTTAATCATTATTGATTGGCTGCTAGAAAAATTATCATAGTTATGGGAAATAGCTTAGTAATCTTTCCTCTGACTGACTGGAGTTCTTTATGTTGATTCAATTGTAAAATAGATTTTACTTCAAGAAATGCATTTCTATACGTAATGGCTTTAATTCTCATTTGTAACACCTTTGCCCATTAATCCAAATATCTTTCCTCCTTAAAAACATGGTACACAGTTGGAGTAGACTTTCTGAATCACTAATTGATAAATCTGTGCATTGTCAATATTGTGGCTTCCACTCATCTTAATTTACATAATTCTATTTTAAGTTCCCAAATCATAATGCTATTTCTTTCATTTCATTTCCAATAAGTAGTCATTTTATACATAATTTTCAATTATATGTCATGATGGTTAATCGTAATATGTCAACCTGACTAGGCCAGAGAGTACCCAGATACTTTTTTAAACATTATCCTGGGTATGTCTGTGAATGTGTGTCTGGATGAGATTAACATTTAAATTGGTAGACTGAGCAAAGCACACTGCCTTCTTTAAATTGTTCAGTTCTCATACAGTCTCATGAAGGCCTCAAAAGAACAAAAGGCTGAGCCAGAAAATACTCATTCTCTCTGATGATCTTCAAGATGGGACATTGATCTCCTGCTTTTGGACAGGAGATCTCACACTTGGCTCTCCTGGTTTTCAAGACTTTAGGCTGCAGATACTGGAACTTGTCAGACTGCATAGCCATGTTGTTTACGTTGTTTACGAGTTACTAAATGCAAGTTAAGAAAGAACAATATTGTTATTTCTAAGAGCTACTCACCAGGAACAAAATGGTAGAAATACCTCAAAGCAGAGAACTGGTTAGAGTGAATGAAATAGCAACATATGTTATAAATTCTTCAGCTTAATTGTTTCTAATGAAACCAAGGCAGATGTAATCCACCATTCATATTTTGTAAGGATGATCATTCTATCTGTAAAAGAAGTTTAACTTGTTTGAAATTCTCAATGAAGTAGTATTATGTTTATATTATGTGTACACTTAAAATATTATAAGTCAGTAAATTATCTTGATTTGCTGATGCTTTAATGTACCATGAAACTTAATACAGAGTATGACCAAATCTTTAGAGTAGTTGATTCTGAGAAAAATACTATTAGGAGACTTTTATTTTTTAGAATCTGCTTTTAAAGTTTTGGGAGTATTGGTATAGACTAAATTGTGTTTCCCCAAATTTATATTTTGAAACTTTAATCCCGAATGTGACTGTATTTGGATATAGGGTCCTTAAAGTGGTAATTAAGGTCAAATTAGTTATGCTCATGGAGACCTAATTTAATAGGACTAGTTTCTTTCTAAGAAGATAAAAAGACGTCAGAGAGTTTTCTGTGCTTGCACATACAAAAACCCATATAAAGACACAATGAGAAAATGACCATGTACAGGCCAGGAAAAGAGGCCTTACTGGAAATTAACTCTGAGGGCACTTTGACCTTGGACCTCTAACTTTCAGACTATGAGAAAATACATTTCTGTTGTTTAAGCCACCCAGACTGTAGTATTTTGTCATTGTAGCCCAAACAAAGTAATAAAGATTACATTTCATTAAACGTAATCTAAAAACTGACTCCAAGATCTAGTAAGTAAAAGTGTTGCAGTCAAATCAACTCGGGTGTGAAAATCTCTAACATTAGTTTTTAACATAGCCCTAACAGGAAGCTTAACATTTTCTATTTCTATGTAATTCCTCCTTTATTTTAGCAAAAGCTCCCGTTTTCATATTATGAAATAGAAATTAGCCAAATTAAGTTAAAGTCAGGGATTTCCAGTCCTTAATGTGTTCCCTTAGCTTGTCCTAATTTTTCTTTAGTTGTCATGTAATTTAGGTGTAGCAATAGTCTATTACAATTAATTCATAGGTTATCTGGCCCAAAGCTGTTCTCTGTTTCCCATTACTATCAGTGGGATAAACCTCATCCTTTTTCTTTAATAGTGGTTTATATTTTCACTATGTTTCTGGAATGAACACTAGTGCATCAATTGGTGGTATGGATAATTGGGATTTTTCATTTGGAAGCAGGGGAAACTGCATGTCAGGTATAGAAGTTTTGAAGGGGAATGATTTCAAGACTTTTTGATTAGACTCACTCTGCCACTATCTCTGCACAATGTTAGCATTAAAAACCTCTCTCAAAAACTCATTACTTCTGCTGGCTTCATAAAAATACGGAGGCAATGTCTTTATTTTCAGTTCTTCTAAATGTGTCTGTGATTTTAATCTCATACTCTCCCCTCTCAGGTATCAGCCCAGGAAGCAGACCAGGATATTTATTTATATTTTCTAGTATCTAAGATTATTTGTCTCTCTCTAATAATATTTCTACTCATTTATCCAAAGTCAGTTTTATAGTTTGCTTGAATCGTGTGGTCCTTTACCTCAAGAGTCCCTAACCCTGAGTACTGGTCCATGGCCTGTTAGAAACCAGGCCACACAGCGGGAGGGTGAGTGGCAGGTGAGCAAATGAAGCTTCATTTGTATTTGCAGCCCCATCCCATCACTAGCATTATCGCCTGAGCTCTGACTCCTGTCAGATCAACAGCAGCATTAGATTCTCATAGGAGTGAGAGTCCTATTGTGAACTGTGCATATGAGGCATCTAGGTTGTGTGTTCCTTATGAAAATCTAATGCCTGATGATCTGCACTGTCACCTATCACCCCCAGATAGGACAGTCTAGTTGCAGAGAAGCAAGATCAGAGCTCCCACTGATTCTACATTATAGTGAGTTGCATAATTATTTTATTAAATTTGTGATGTAATAATAATATAAAGTACACAATAAGTGTAATGTGCTTGAATCATCCCAAAACCGTTTCCCTAACCCTGGTCCATGAAAAAATTCTTCCAGGAAACCAGTTCCTGGTGCACAAAAGGTTAGGTACCACTGCTTTACCTGTTATTTAGAAATAAGAAATAGGTTTGCTTTCTGCCTTTAGAAATCAAATGACCCAGGTTTTCATATCTCAAGCAAAATTTCTCCTAACAAGTCAGTTGCTCAAACCCACTTTTTTAAAACATTGAAACCCAATTAATGTGTCAATACATTTCCCTTTCTCCGCTTGTCAGGTTCTAACTGAGGTCTGAGGGGAGTCGGTGGGTGAGTGGCAAGTAACTGGAAAAACACGCAAGGAATCTTAGGCAGTTTTGACACGGCTTTACTCTCTATCTGGGTGCAAGCAAGACTGGCTGTTAACTGTGGGCATGAGTGAGACGTATGCACACCATTAGTAGGGTAATTATACTTTTTACAGACAATAGTGGCTCCGAGTCAAGCACAAGCTCACATAGGTGATCATCTAATGCACCTCACGTGGCGTGGTTACATAATGTGCGGGGTTGTGTGCCTGAACTCTGAATCCACTGAGTCATGCTGTGTGGGAAGGCTGCCCTCCTCCTACACCTGACTAAAGCACAGCCATTTCCCTTTCACTTCACCCCCTAGGTCGAGGGCGTCCTCCAGGAAGGGACATGCGTCCATAGGGCAGAGTCCTGAATCCATAACCCACAATAACAATACAGAGAGAAACAGCTCACTACTAGGATCCCAGCTATGCTACTTATGAATACGAGGGCCCAACATAGGCCAGAGCCCAGGGATGCCCACCATCTCTGCAGAGAGCCATTAGTAAGACTTTTGACTGGCTTAATCTCCCATAAGATCCTTTCTTGGTTGCTGTTATGTCCTGCTGATTGTGAGGGACAAAGGTACACCATTGTGTTCCTAAAAGGGCACAGACGTCTCCTTGGGCAGCAGTTATTATGTCTAAGGCCATTTGGTTTTGCAACACCACTTTTCTGATCTGATCAACCTCATCTGTTAATAGGAGGAGGGCCACTCGGGTGTAACTCAGAGCCTGAGCAGTGTGTTCTGCAAGAGTAGTGACTTGTGCTTCTGCAGTATGACGCCCGCTCCAGGGATAGTCATTGCCAAGGGGTAGAACCACACGTGGCTTGTTGCATTTACAAAAACTGAGAGTGTAGTGCCTCCCAGTTATGTGGGCATCTGGACAACATGGGGGGAACAGCGATAGGTACATAAGGCCACAACTAGGTACGATGTCCAGTCCAGTCCACTGATAGGTAAGGCCACCCTGTGTTTCCACAAACCCATAAACTCCCAGGGGACATAAAATCCACTGGAGCCCAACCTTGGTTGGGCCGCTTGTTCCACCATACCTATGATATGGTGACATGTATTATGTTTATACAGGCTGTGATGGGCACCCATCCCACGTGGTGTTACCCCGGTGTTGCTCTATGCACCACAGCACCTGGGCTGGGTGTACTACATGCTCTCTCCTTAACTAGCCCCACCCATCAACCCATCATAAATACTATGGGCCAGTCAGGGGTTGGGTGTGCCATGGGTCTTATGGTGTCTTTTGTTCAAACCCTGCCGTGTTGCGATCGAGGTGTCGGCCATGGGACCCTAGATCTCCAGTCATGTCCGGTTCTCTGTAAATGCACAATGTATGTGTCAAGGCAAGCGTTCCACAGCTGCTGCTGGAAGGGTGGTGTAGATCCAACAGTTGAAAATATTTGTCACTGTAGCATAGATATAGGCCCAGTCCACTATGCAGTGGTAGCATGTTAACTTACGGTCAAAATGACAGAGCAGGCATGGGTACTAACAGAGCAAAATCACATTCCTCAGGCAAAATACAGGCTAACCTTTCATCCCTGAATAACAATACAGCCACAGAGCACTTTTGCCCTGGGAGATGGTACTACACCTTCACAGCTCCCCATGTTCCTTCAAGTCCTGTATCTGTGCCAAAGTCAGCTCCGATGGCCAGCCACCAGCAGTGGGGGGCTTGAAGGGTCCATGGTCAGAGCAAGGTTTTCTGTTTCCCTGCCTTCAGGGACTTTGGGTCAGGCAACAACAGGTTACTGTTCATCCCCATACCTTGTTGGAGGACGTCATCCTGGGTATGTATCTGTGACTGAATGGGGGCAGCACCCTGGTGTAACAAAGCCTCCATCGGGGCTGGGCTCCCTTTCCGTGGACATTCGTTCACAGTTTGGAGCAACAAGTCCAGCCTGGAACTCCAGCCCTGCAAAGATGGGGCTGTGACATGCAAGCATAACCCATTCTTCAAGAGCCGTTTATATCTCTCAATCATACCCGTAGCTTGGGGTTTAATGGCACATGGAGTTCCCACTTTATGTCCATCTGTTGTGTCCATTGTTCTACATGTTGTCCAGTGAAATGTGTTCCCCTATCACTCTCAAAGGTCAGAGGGTGACCTTACAGGATACATTGTGTTGCAGAGCCCAGATGTATGCTGTTGGTCGGTCACCCTGCAAGGGTACGTGAACAACAGGCCTATGGCCGTATCCACAGCTGTTAGCACATGCATATGCCCTTGCAGCTTTGGCAGCAGCCTGTTATAGTCTACTTGAAACCCAGTCAAGAGGACTCACCCTATCGTCAATTGTTGTGTAACACTGGGCAGCGGCCTCCATTTAGGGTATACGTGAGCACATGCCGGGCATTTCTGACAAGACTTCCAAATGTCTTGCATGGGCAGGGACAGGCCCCAACACTTATTGGCCTGTCTCATAAGTTTACCCCCTACATGTCCCAGTTTCCAGTGTAGCCCCAAGGCCACATCTCATGTAGGTGCCGACTCTAACCATCAGACCTTGACCAAGACATCTCCCTCATTGTTGCTGTGAGTGGCCAAAGGCATATGGCCTGACACATGATAAATAATTACCTCTTTCTGATGACCCGTTTCCCAGTGGTCTTGCCATGTGATTTGGCCCCAAATGGGTCGGTGGCCAACTAGCCACTTCCGTATTTTCCAGGTAGTTAACCACAAGGTTAAGCCTCAATAGACCACCCAGATATCAGTGCAGATTACCATAGATGTCACCTCCTTGGTGATCACCATCCATACCTCTCTCAGTTCAGCCCATGGGCTACTTCGTCCACACCTGTTTCAAACCATATGGTGTCAGTACTAAGTTGGACTGCAGCAGAGGTCCAGGCAGAAGTAGCACCTCAGCTACGTGAAGCCATGTGCAGGCAAACTGTTCTTGGCTCTCTGGAGTGATGTCTATGGAGAAAAATGCATTAGCCAAGTCCACTACATAGTGGTATTTTCCCCATTGCACCATCAAATGGTCTATCAAATCTATGATTGATGGTACAGCTGCATGCAAAGGGGAACTTTATTCAGTTCCTGATAGTCCACCGTCATCCACAAAGTTCTATCAGGCTTTCTAACTGACCACACTGGAGAATTGTAGGGGCTGTGGGTGCCACACACTATCTGCACCTCCTCCAGCTTTTTAACTGTCTCAGTTATCTCCGTATGACCACCCAGCAAACAGTATTGATGGGTGGTAGTAACCGGTCAGGACTGTGGCAGGACCTGTGGCTGCTGATGTGTATGTCCATGCAGCACTGGCTTTACCTCACACACTCACAGTCTGAATTTCCTGGCCGTGTTTTGTGTGCCGTGACCCATTCATGTACCATAACCCATCAGGAATGAAGGGATGCCCATCCTGAAATGGTGAAGGCTCAGGGTCTAGGGGTGCCTCAGGTGCCATGGCCTTATCTTGCATTAGGATTACAGGTTCCGAGACCTCTTGTAACTCTGCTGCTAAGGGACTTGTATGCAGCATACTCTGCTGCTCCAAGTAGGTGCCCTACTTTGCCAAACTTGATGTCTGTGCCGTCCCAGCGTGGGGGGTCATTCCCCACGAATGCACCCATCTTACTGTCAGCTAAGTCATCCACAAGACAACTGCAGCCCATGCTGTCACACTCTCACAAGCCTGAAGGGTAGCATATACAGCTGCTAGCTGTTGCTCTACCAGGGAATACTGGAGCTAAGCTCCCTTCCATAATTGGGACCAAAAGCCCACTGGTGTTCTCAAGCGCTCTGTTCTCTGCCACAGGTCCCAACAGAAACATCTGTGGTCACGTGCACATCCGGCTCAAATAGGCGGCCCTTGTCAACTACTCATATAGCTTGTGTTTGCCGAAGAGTTGCTTGGCTGCCGGAATGGTGGTCTCAACTGCATCATCTCAATCCCAGGTACCTCCCTTCTTTGTTAACTGATGGAATGATTTTATCATTTGAATTAAACAGGGCACAAATGCCTGCCAGTATCCCATGAGGCTCACAAAACTTTGCAGCTGCTTCACTGTGGTAGACCGAGGATATACCTGAATCTTATCAATGATAACCTCTGGGCTGGCCTTTGCCTTACCCTACCAGATAGGTCCCCAAAACTTGGCAGATAATCCAGGCTCTTGCAACTTGCATTCATTGACGGCATGCTGCCAAATGTTGCCGAAAGAGAGGCACTGCTGCTTTTAAATCTGCAAGAGAATCAGAGGTTAACATTATCTCATCAATATAATGGAATAGGCGTACCCCTTCTGGCCATTGCCAGGTGGCTAAATCTGTGGTAACTAGACCGTGATGTAAGGTGAGGCTATTCACATAGTGCTGTGGCAACACTGTAAAAATCCATTGTCGCCTGTCCCATGTGAAGGCAAACTGTTCCTGGCTCTCTGGAGTGATATCTATGGAGAAAAATGCATTGGCCAAGTCCACTGCATAGTCGTACTTTCCCCGTTGCATCATCAAATGGTCCATCAAATCCATGATTGACGGTACAGCTGTATGCAAAGGGGAACTTTATTCAGTTTCTGATAGTCCACCACCATCCACCAAGTTCTATCAGGCTTTCTAACTGACCACACTGGAGAACTGTAGGGGCTGTGGGTGCCACACACTATCTGCATCTCCTCCAGCTTTTTAATTGTCTCAGTTATCTGCATATGTCCATCCTGCAAATGGTATTTATGGGTGGTAGTAACCTGTCAGGATTGTGGCAGGACCTGAGACTGGTGATGTGTATGTCCATGCAGCACTGGCTTTATCACACGCACTCAGACTCTGAATTCCCCAGCCATGGTTTGTAACACCAGGCCATGTAAAACGTCTTCCCCCAGAATATATTCCAGTATGGGAGAGACATACACAGTATATAAATGGGGAGCTAAATGGCCAATGCCAGGGTGCAGAGGTACAGGTTTCACTTTCACTGACCAAGCATCATAATCATCGATGTAAGCAGGTTTGCCCAGAAACTATCCAGGCTCTCATAAACAAGGCTGCAATTTGCACCAGTATCCACCAGGGCCATCACCCGTGCTGTACATTGGTGGATTGCTAATTCCACATCTGGTCTCTGGTCTTCCGGTGTCCCTCCAAGACAGGTACCTCAGCCAGTTGCCTAATCAAACAGAAAAGGCTGTACATTTCCACTTGATTGCAGCAAGAAGTCTTTGAGCTGAAATGCCCAGTGGGGACTGGGTCATGCAGCAATGTCCTTCTTTCCCTTGGGCATTTTCTGGAATTGCAGCTCTGGAGACAACTGTCTCCACAAAGTTAATAGTACTTCATTAGGCTGCTTATCAATTGTCTGTCAGTCAACCCCGACCAAAATCAAATCTATACACAGCTGTAAGCAAGTCACTTGTTGGGGGCCCCTTTTTATCTCATGGGGGAACCCTTGTGGGTGGGGTATCTTCCCCTTCTTTACAGTGTGGACCCTTTGGTCCCGTTCATGGCCTTCTGCTTCCCAGAGAGCCTCCGTAGCAGTGGTTACTTCATGTATGTGGCACCCTACACACATGTAGGACAGCATCTAGGGAGCCAAAGGCACTCAGGGGCACAGAACCCAACACAAGATTCCTTATGTGGGAGGTGAAATGTTCATCATCTGGCCTCCTGGTGTCCAGGTCAATCATAGCCTGACTCATACCCCTCTCCCTAATGACTTGCACCAAATATGCATACAACTGTCATTTACTCATGGTTTTGAGTGTTTCACCGGTGTCGTTCCACACAGTCTGTATGGCTGCCCATAGCCACTCATTCAGGGTGTGGTCACCTTTCCTTTGTGCCAACCACCTGCTCACCTGCAATTGCTGATGGAGAGAGAGGTGAGTTGTGAAAAGTGGAAAAATTGGAAAAGCCAGCTTTTCCACTTCAGAGGCAGGACAAGAGATACTATCCACTCCTTCATCCCACTAAAGAAGCATCCAGGCGGGCAGAAGTTCCCCTGGATGCTGGCAGCACTGCTCGCCTAATTCCTGTAACTCAGTTGGGGCATAGGCAGTATATGATGTATGTTTCATTATGATGTAGGGGTCCCTGAGCCTACCCTTGGGCCTACAGTAGTTGTTCACGATCTACCTTCTGATGGACCACTGGGTGAGCCCACGATGGGGGTTCGCCCTCTTCAGTGTCAGATCAAACGCGGGTCTCCAGCTGAGAGGACAGAACCAAACCTGAATTCACAGCAGCCTCTAATTCCTTTTCCGAACTATGTTGCCGGGCCTCCAGGCACCCTATCTGTGCCTGGAGAGCCCTTACGTGCACTGCATCCCTCAGGGACTGTGTGTGTACTTCTCATAGTGCAGTCAAAAATGCCCATCCAACTCTGCTGGCAAAAGCTCACTCCTTCTCAGTGTTCTGTGCTTCCAGCTGCTTCAGCACCTTCTCCATGCTCACAAGGGACCCATCTATCACCCCCAGGTTTCCATCGGAGCCCATCTGAACAGCAGAGCTGCCACGAGGTACCATAACCCATGTTGTGGCCACATGGCTGACCTGGTATCAGTGGGGACTGAAGCTCACTGACCTTGGGATCTTGTTCTTAACGCCAATTGTCAGTTTCTAACAGGTCCTAGGAGAGTCAGTGGTTGAGTGGCAGGTAGCTGGAAAAACACTTAAGGAATTGTAGACAGTTTCCATGTGGCTTTACTTTCTCTCTGGATGCAAGCAAGCCTGGGCATGAGCTGTGGGCACGAGTGAGCCATATGGACAGCGTTGCCAGGGTAATTATACCTTTTCCGGACAATAGTGGCTCTGAGTCAAGCAGGAGCTCATGTGGGTGATCACCTAATGAGCCTCACGTGACTTGGTTACATAATGTGTGGGGTTGTGCACCTGCGCTCTAAAACCACTGAGTCATGCTGCGCCAGAAGGCTGCCTTGGCCTACTCCTGACTAAAGTACAGTCATTTCCCTTACACCCCTTTTCTTTTATTTCTGCTTCACCAACCTGCCCTTGGAAGCAGAAAATGTGAAACATCCTTGATTATGAATGAACATAAAAAGAACTTTAGGCTTCAGGTAACTATTTATAAGTTTGTATATGTGGTGGAGGTACGGACTTTGGCTAGAATTTTACTCTGCCTGTATATTTAATTTGCATATTTTTCATCATGATTTTTGTGGGATTTTGTTTTGCAGTCATCATATGCATATAATTTGAAAAATATCTGAATCTTATAACAGTAGAAAATAGGATGTGTTTTTACCATAAAAATCATAATTTGACACTAATATTTAAATGTGTTGAGACTTTATTATGTATAAGGACAATTGCATAAATATATTTGTAAAATTTCTTCAATTTAAGCTTTGTAATCTTCATTTTACACAAAGGGTTACAGTAGTCTGAAAAAGTGAAACGAGTTGCCCATATTTACACAGCTATGAAGACAAAGCTCATTCTCTTTCTATTGTATAATATTTCCTTCAGTCTTTCACAAATCTTAAAATATACCTACTGTAATTTGTTATCATATGTATGCTGTCTTAATACCTCCCTATGACCATTTATTAAATAACAGAGCAGTTTGGTTGAAAATTCCACTCTTTCTACTACAATACAATTGGCCCTACTTGTTATCAACCTCATATAGATTTTATCCCAATGAGCATTTTCTCTTCAGTTTAACCTTCAACCTAAAGAAAATATTGACATTTATTTAATAATTTTGCACTGAAAAAAAATCAAAATCTGAAGAAAATATGCTTTTATGAGGTAATTAAAAATATTAACCCTTGAATTCTTAAAATTATTATAAATATTTTCATACTCTTCAGAAGACTACTCAAAAGAAAAAAAATGGTGCTTGACTTTCATGTCCAAAAAAGTTACATAATACTCTTGTTATGGGCCCAATTGTGTCTACTTCCAAATTTATATGCTGAAGTCCTGATTCCCAGCAATTAGAATATGAATGCATTTAGAGATAGAGCTTTTAAAGAAGTAAATAAATTAAAATGAAGTTATTAGGGTGTGTCCTAATCTGATATGATTGATATCCTCATAAGAAGAGGAGTTTAGGACACAGACACATATACAGAAGACACAGACAGAAGAAGCCTGTCTATATAAGCCAAGGAGATAACCATCAGAAAAACCAACTCGACTAAAACTTTGATTGGAATCTATCCTCCATAATTGTGAGAACATAAGTATCTTTTGTTTAAGCTACCTAACATTTGCTCTACTCAACTTACCACTCATCTTTTATGTATCAAAACAAAACACCTGAATTCACAGAATACACTAGTATGGCTATTTAATTTTGATGTGACACCGCCTGATTTTTTGGAACCCAAATTAATTACCTTGGAATAGACTAGGCCAGTATGTCATCTGTTTATGCGCTCATCTACATCAACTGGTCTCTTGCTAGAAATGCAGACTCTCAGTTCTCATCTCAGGCACAGTGAATCAGAATCTGTATTAAAATAAATTCCAGAGTTATTTATATTTATATGAAATTTTGAGAATGCCTGCTCTAGCCTGGGTTAATGCTGACTTTTCAGAGTCACAGATTACAAAACACTATAACCCAGTTGAACTGTTACGTATATGCTTACTTGATGGATGTAACTAATATTGTTTTTGTTATTAGTACTAAGAGTTTTAGGGGTTTCATTTGTGATTTTATCTGCCTTACACTTTAGTTACCTGGTACTGTAGTGGGAATGAAGAGAACAGAGAATCTCAAAACAACAGAGCCTATTCCACAAAGAATCTATGTGAACACATGACTCTGTCCATGATTTATATCTGAGTGGCCATTAAAATTATTATTCTAACAGATACTTTTAAAAGCGAAAATAGGGCTGTATGCTACTTGATAGGATGTTGGGTGAACAGGTGCAAATTGTAACTCAATGACAAATCAGCTCCTATGGACACACTCAACACATTCAAATTATGGCCATTGGAAGACATGTGGATATCTCCAGATATAGGTGGCCAGATGGATTATTGTTGGAGAGGAATATCAGAAGCCTTAAAGACTTAGGAATTTCATAAGAATGGGTCATAAATTTATCAGTTTATGTCTTCTCTTATAATACCTAACTTGATAACAATGTGACTCTACAACTTTTGTGTATTCTTAATGCTTTGTTATTGTTATTTTAAAGTACTTACATCCGACACAAGGCTTATTATGGAGGTGTATTGAGAGTCATAACTAGTTGATATATTCATTTTGTATAAATCAATAAAGAAGGCTGTAATTTTCCCAATAAATTTCCTGGAACATAAATGTCTTCATTTTCATATTTGAAGATCAATAGCTCTTTTTCTGCCATTACAAGTGAGTGGAAGGTTGTACTAATAATTAAACTATATATTAGAAAGTCAGATAATGATTGACTGTTCATGAATATAAAGTAGAAATTATTGCTCTGAGATGTAATAAAGTACCGATGACGTCAATAGCAATAGAGAAGAATACATCCAATTTTACAGGCTGTGGCTATCTCTAGCACAATCAGTCCTATAGATGTGGTTTTGGGCACAGTTCTTAGTCGTTTAATGAACATCCATCTTTTTTCCTTTTTCTTATTACACAAAGTTCAGTTATATTTGGGTTGAAAATGTGCTCAGCCGAAAATAAAACAAAAAAGCAAACAGTCAAAAAAACAAAAAATATTTTTCTCAGCTTCCTTAAAAATGATGGTTTTTAAATCAACCACATTTAACCAAATTAGCATATGGAGAAGTTACTGAGAGGGCCTTGCAATGAATTGTATCAAGGCAGTCACTCAGCTGCCCTGTGCCTTTTGCCTTCCTTCCCAATCTCTTTGTTTCCAACTAGAATTAGGCATAGTTCTAACCAACAGAATGTAAGCCAAGATGAGGCATGCCACATCTGTGTCTAAAAATGAAGGTGGCAAGTCTACTAAGAAGAAAGATCCTATCCTCTGGGTCACTCCTTAAGTGAGAGCCATCCCAAAACCTCATATTGTTGTTCCAATAAATGATACTTTTACTTGTATCATATTTCAGCCACGATCTACTTTTTGCCATCCTGCTACAGCAGCTAACGGAAGCTTTAGGAAACCCACTAAGAATGGGACAACAGAAAGAAACTTTGGTTTCTTATGATATTATAAAGCCATCACACCTTTGAGGAAAAAAATAAATAGCCTAATTTGTTCAAATAATGTTTATTCTGCTCTCTGCAACTCACAGCTAACAGAAATTTCTATCTAATAAAGTCTATACACTCATAATAAAGCAGTCAAATAAAAATTGTCCTAGAACCATTGGCTTCTTTCTGTGTATTTGTTATGGTCTTCTTGAAAATAGAAAGCAACTGTATTTCTACATAGGAAGTAACTAATCACTAAAAATTTGTTTGAGATTTCAGTTTTTAGATGTATTTTTTGAAAGGAACAAATTTAATGCATATAGACCTGCCACAAGTCTATATTTTGTCTATTATTTATTTACTTAACCTATGCAACCTATATTTCTATTCTCTAAGAGATTCAAAAACAAAGCAACCCCTATAAAATGTAAAGTATATTGATATTTTTATATATCTGGCTGTATTCCCCTTTAAATAAATAGATTATCCAAAATCAAAAGCAGTAAAAAGAGACGTATTTCTAAATGCAAGGGAAAGCCTAGTTTTAATGTGTTATTCTTTATCCATTCTCCCCACCTCCCACTGACAGTAAGAAACCTGATTTATTTGAACCATTAAGAGGTACAGTGGGCCGGGCGCGGTGGCTCAAGCCTGTAATCCCAGCACTTTGGGAGGCCGAGACGGGCGGATCACGAGGTCAGGAGATCGAGACCTCCTGGCTAACACGGTGAAACCCCATCTCTACTAAAAAAATACAAAAAACTAGCCGGGCGAAGTGGCGGGCGCCTGTGGTCCCAGCTACTCGGGAGGCTGAGGCAGGAGAATGGCGTAAACCTGGGAGGTGGAGCTTGCAGTGAGCTGAGATCCGGCCACTGCACTCCAGCCTGGGCGACAGAGCCAGACTCAGTCTCAAAAAAAAAAAAAAAAAAAAAGAGGTACAGTGTTTGGGTAACTATTTTTTGTTCTTCTGTGTATTAGATTTGAGGGTTAAAACTTTGGAACAACCCAAAATACAAATTTTTCTTAGCTTTCCATCTCTCCATAACCTTTTACTTACATACAGAAGTGAGTTATTGGAGTGTTAACATTGCTTCAGATGGATATCTCTGTAAAATTAAAACTAACATAAAAGTAAACCAAATGGTAACAGGGAATATTGACTTTCTCTTTATTGCAGTTTTAACAATATGAAAGATAGTAAAATATAATTTTATGTTAAATAATAATAAAAATATGTGTTCTACAACGTTGCATATTTATGGCATACTTTCCATGTCTGTATTTAATTTCTGAATATGAGAATCAATAACATGTTCTCTTCATTAGTTGTATATTTCCTCGTGAAAGTAACATTTATACATCATTGAAATAAAGCAACTTCCTTTTGCAAATCATTACCTGTAACCAATCACACACACATATATGTAAATACATCACCAAATAAGAAGCTGAGATAAAATCCAGTTCTAGAAATGGTCAGCTATGTTCAGGAGGTCTATGTTTAGATATACAGTCGAAGCACAGGCTAATGATCTTATCCACATTTCTGAAGAAGGTAATACTTTATGTTTTTACTTAACTTTTATTAGATAATCCATTTTGTGTATGCTTTTCTCTTAGTTATTACTTTGAGGTTGTTTCTTTTTGGTTGAAGAGGAAGATATATACTTCCACACTTTCTTGATTACTTGGTTTTTCCTCCAGTTAAACTACATCATATATATATATAACATTATTATTGCAGTGAACTACAATTTTAACATTTAATATGGAGAAATGCTCTCAGTTAAAGATAAGTTAGCTCTTCCTAGGAATTACTGATATTTCCTTTAACCTTATCAAAGCAATTTAGGCTTAAGATGAGGAAACAGGCTTATAAAACAAAGATTTTGATAGTACCATAAACTCTATGTACTGCGTATTTTAAAATTTGAAGTGCACTTTAAGAACTGTTGCCCTAGGTTTATAATAAATACAATTAGAGATGTAATTATGAAGAAAAAAACTCATCTTTTTATTTTGTATGTATGTAATTTGGCTTTAGTACTCGCACTGTTTGCTATACATCATCTCTCATAATCCAAATAACCGGTTTTAAACATTAGTAAATATTAGATTTTTATATGTTATTTTCCTGTTTGTCAATTTTATTTTAATAAAAGTCTATATTTCTAAGAAGTAAGGGTCAGTCTTTAATCAAATAAACACATAACTATTTGTCATTGTTTTTTTAAAATTTATTTTTATTTATTTATTATTATTTTTTATTATTATAATTTAAGTCCTGAATACATGTGCAGAACGTGCAGGTTTGTTATATAAGTACACATGTGCCATGGTGGTTTGCTGCACCCATCAACTGGTCATGTACATTAGGTATTTCTCTTAATGCTATCTATGTTTGCTCAGTGGCTTTAATAGGAGACCATGGCTGGGTACCGAGGCTCATGTCTATAATCCCAGCATTTTGGGAGGCCTAACAAGCAAGATTGCTTAAACCTGTGAGTTCAAGGCCAGTCTGAGCAACATAGCAAGACCCAATATCTACAAAAATAAAAAATTAACTGGGCATGTTGGTGTGCACCTGTAGCTCTATCTACACAGGACGGGGAGGGAGGATGATCACTTGAGCCCAGGATTTTGAAGCTGCAGGAAGCTATAATTACACCACTGTGCCCCAGTCTGAGTGACAGAGTGAGATCCTAGCTTCAAAAAAAAAAAAGAAAAAAAAAAAAAAGGAAGAAAGAAAAAGAAAAGAGACCATGCTTTAGAAATAGTTCATTAACTAGTGACTTTATTAACAGCCTCCACAGTTGTTGCCAAAGAGAAGGTTCCACAGTCCCTATCCATTTATCAATGTGTAGAGTTTCTTTGAGGGGTAGTTGAGGAAACCCATCCATGTTATATTTAAACTATCTAGTACCTCCCTCTTCTCTATTAAACAAAATCAATATCTCTTTCCAATAAATGTCTTAAAATTAATTTGTGCCCAAATGTGATTATTGGTTTACATATTTATTAAAGATCTAAATAAGCTGTCTGTCATTTCATTTGACTTTGACTGAAATTAGAGGCCATATGAATTAAAAGTAGCATCAGTTGGTAACCTGTACCTGAGTGATAAGTAAATTTATCAGCTAGAGTACTGTGTTCATATATATATACACACACACACATACATATATATATTTTTTTCTTTTGTTTTTTTCTTTTTAGACAGAGTCTTGCTCTGTCGCCCAGGCTGGAGTACAATGGTGTGATCTTGGCTCACTGCAACCTCCACCTCCGGGTTCAAGCGATTCTTGTGCCTCAGCCTCCTGAGTAGCTGGGATTACAGAGGCACACCACCACACCTGACTAATTTTTGCATTTTTTTGTAGTTACAGGGTTTCATCATTTTTGGCCAGGCTGGCCTTGAATGCCTAACCTCAAGTGACCTGCCTTGGCCTCCCAAAGTTCTGGGAGTTATAGGCCTGAGCCACCACGCCTGGCTCCACATAAAATTATTTTTTCTTTAACATTACATGTTAAAATACAAATGCTGTTTTCCATATTACTCAGGTCAGATCTTTTACACCACTTCTCTCAGTGAGATTGCATTATTTATCTCCATCTCTATAATCAACTGTCCATCCATTCATCTATTTATCCCTCAATTTGGTTTGTTTGCTACAGTCTGCATTTGATTCTCTTGAGGATGTATTCTTGTGTTTGTGCATGGAAGTGGGTGGGTGTGTGTGTGTGTGTGTGTGTGTGTTCAAAAAGGTCTACAATTTCCTTTTTCTGGAATATCTGTGTCTGCTCTTGGTATTAGGGTAATGCTGAACTAATAGGGTATGTGAAAAGTTTTCTACATTCTTTGATTTTTCTGAAAGAAATTGTGTAGAATTCGTATTATCTCTTTCTTAAATGTTCAAGTGTTTATTAAAATTTACCAGTAAAATATTCTGGCCCTAGGGTTTTATTTTTTGGAAGGTTTTTAACTAAAAATTCAATTTATTTGATAAATGTAGGACTATTAAAATTACCTGTTTTTCCTTGCGTTGGTTTGGTAGCTTGTGTCTGTCAAGGAATTGGTCTGTTTTATCTAAGTTGCCAACTGTATTGACATAATTACCTTATTGGTATTTGTCACCTTCTTTCACTCCTTATATTGATCTTTTATTCTCTACTTTTTTCTTGATCAGTTTGACAAAAGGTTTACCAAATACATTGATATTTTCAGATAACTGCCTTTTTTCATTTCATTTTTTGTTGTCATTTCC
>NW_012103277.1:598053-600247 GCF_000951045.1 Mandrillus leucophaeus | reverse complement strand
TAACTGTTTTCTGGCTCACCAGCATACTTTGCATGATTTTTAATCTTTGAAATATTTTAAGAGTTATTTTATGGTACATAATATGATCTACCATGATTATTATTTCTTGTGGATTTGCGAATAATATGTATCTGCTATTGAGTGGCCTTTTCTATAAATATCAGTTTGGCCAAATTGTATGATAGAACTGATGGTTCAGATCGTCTATAAACATCTGTAATACCACTGACATGCTACCTACTTACTCTACCAGTTACTGAGAGAAGAGTGTTGAAGTCTCCAACTATAGTTTTAGATTTCTCTATTTCTTTTTTTCCAATGTGCTAATATTTTTTCTTGTGTATTTTGAAACTCTTATATTAGGTGGATACACACTTGAGATTATTACACTTTCTGTAGCATTGGCCCTTTATCATTATTTAATTTCCCACTTAACTACATTCCTTGTGGTTAGTATCTGCATGTTATACCATCCATCACTTTACTTTTAATCTATCTATATCAGTATCTAAAATGGGATGCTTGCAGTCAGCATTATGTTGGGTCTTGCTTTGTTTCTTTAATCAAATCTGATAATCTATGTTTTCTTTCAACTAGTAAGTTGAGACCATTTCTATTTAAAGTGATTATCCACCTGTTTATATTAAAATCTACCATCTTTCTTGCTGTCTTACACGTGTTTTATGTTTTCTCTTTCTCTTCTTTTTCTGAATTGAATTGTGCCTTTTTATGATTCCTTTTTTTTTTTTTGTCTATAATCTCTATTCTTCCTACAGAAATAATTTTCTTTGACATTCCTTATAGGTTGGTCTTCTAACAATTAATTTTCTCAGTTTTTATGTGTCTTAGAATGTTATTATTTCTTTAAGATTTTTTAAGTCAGCTGTATTGAATTATAATTTAATACCTTATATTGAACCCTTTAAAGTATACAATGAAATAATTTTATATTATACATATACAGTTATGTAATCATCACCTTAGATTATTTTTGGAACACTTTGTTACCCCAAAATGAAATGTCATGTCCTTTAGCAGTCATTTTCTATTCCCCAGTTCCTAGGCAACCACTAAGTTCCTTTCCATCTCTATAGATTTTTCTATTATGGATATTTCATATAAATAGAATCATACATTACATATTTTTTGGGACTGTACTGTACTGTATGTATTGGATACACATGACACACATACATGCACATTTATAACACCTCATACCTAGAGTTTTAAATGACCTAGACTTTCAATGTCACAACTTCTATTGGTCACAGCTTAATTAGGTTCTGTGCTCAGGATCTCGCTGTGCTACAATAGAGGTGTTGGCCAGGCTGCATTCTCATCTTTAGACTTGCCTAGGGAAGATTCCACTTTCAAGGTTATTGAGATTGTTGGTAAAATTCCTTTCCTTGTACAACTTTCTTATTTGATTGGAAGCTGGTAATGGAGAGAAGAGAAGGAGAGAGATAATGCATTGCTTCTGCTCTCTTGCTTCTGATCCTCTTCACAGGGCTCACTTGATTAGAACAGGCTCACCTTAAATAATCTAATTTTAATTACCATGAAGTCAACTGAAGAGGGACCATAACCGCATCTCTGAAATTCCTTCAATCTGAGATATTCTATTGGTTAGATGCAAGTTACAGGTCCTGCCCACAATCAAGAATAGTTATTGAACAAACATTTGTATACCAGGGGACAGGAATCATGGAGGCCAGGTTAGAACTGTGATTACCATATACATATAAATTTAGATATATCTTATCTGAGAAATATTTTCTCTTTTATCTCATGCTTTGCTTAACCACAGTCAACAGGCCAGGAGTGTGTGTTCAGCTTTCCCTCCATGACATCTTTCTTTGAGAATACACTAGAGATTTCATTGCAAAACAGGTTTTAGGTGTATGTGTCCTAGACAATAGTCAGCTGTTAAATGTTTAACAACTACTTCCTGAAACAAACAAACAAACATGTCTATGCATATTATAACTTCTACTGATATAAAGATTATGCAACACATAATTTACAAATATTAACAAAATATACAATACCCTTTATTATAGATTTTATATAGTCAACTGACTCACAAAATTATTTTACATTTATGTACAGGTTAATGAGTAAGACAAAAGTAGAATAACAAAGAAATATGCTCACATTTTCTTCATTTATCAAGTACATCTACTTCTTTGCTGAA
>NW_012103277.1:591585-593583 GCF_000951045.1 Mandrillus leucophaeus | reverse complement strand
TTTTATTTATTTTGGCATAAGGAAACATATGAAATGCTAGACACTTTGAATACTTCTGTATCAAGCAAGGGTGATACTTACTTATTTTATCTCCAAAAGAAATACTAAAGTCTATCTCAGATTTAATTGTGACAACTTGAGTTTTGCAAAAAAGATAAATTGATTTTAAGAGTATTGCAAATGTTCAGTCATACTGACTAAAGCGCAATGGCTTCAATGAAGTGTTCACATTTGGAATTTTGTTTTGTAACTCTATACTTCAAATATAAGCAAATTGATAGACTAAACTCACAATATATCTGAAATAAATTAGATATCAATCATATGTACTTGTGTATTTGCATATTAACACTTTGAAAGTAAAGTCTTGAGCATGGCTACATTTTGAATTATTTAAACTAATAATATGTTCTTTTCAATTGGTTGCAACATGAGATAGCTTAAATAAGCTCAAATAAACATCTGCATAGATTATCTGATTATCTCAATACTTGTCTCTTTAAATCTTGTCTTTGTTAAATATATGGCCTTTTCTTCTGAGCATTGTCTTATCACTAGGAAGGTTTATTTGTCAAATATTCAAGATTATATCACCTTCTCCTGCAACCTTTTACATAAAGTGTCAACAAATTCTTTCTCTTTCATTTCATTTCAGTCAGGTCTGCTTTCTTTTTCAGAAAAAAATCCACTTTTGCAAGAGATAGAGCCAAATAAAAGATTGTTTTTATGCATTTATCTACTTAGAAAAGACACCTGAACATTAAGGATTAAGATATAACTTTTCTAGATATAATTCAGCTATCAAAAAAGTATCCAAAAACCAGTCAGCTAAATTGATTTAAATAGACATATTGATATTACATTCTTGGGCACTTGGCTTAAAAAATCTATCAGGAATTTGAATTAAAAAATACTACTAATTTTACTTAAACTGCTATGCTTGTGGATATTACATGTCTGGATGATTTATTCTGCTATTCATGAAGCCTTTAAAGACTGTGGCTAATGTTTAGCAGAAAACAAAATGATATGGTATTTCTCATTTCAAAGCAAAGGAAGAGATGCACTTATAGAACAAATACCTCAGTTGGTTCTGCTAAGAAAATAATATGTATTTTTAAAAGACAGACTGCTATTAGAGTGTACTGTGTCAATAAAATACTCCTTGCTGTATATTTACCTGGTGGTTTTTAGTGAATTCAGAGAGTATCTTAACATTATGCTCAATCAGGTCAATTACAGGGTTGGGGTGGGGTAAATGATACTATTATTTGCATCATAAACTGTCTTTCATCTTTTCTACTGCTTCAAACCTACACCTGTGTGTAAAGCTGCAGAAAAAAAAAGAGCAGTGAGAAGTGGTGTTTTAGAAATATTACAGTAAATTCCCGTGATAGGATGGGGTTAAAAAGAGCAAGATTTTAGGTTATGAAATACATTACACCACCTACCAGTTGTTAATTTATGTTTGTTTCTGCTTAATTTCCCTTTACTAAGGATGTATGGAGAATATACGATAAGAAATACAAAAACAGGTGATCCATACTGTGATAAAATGAAGTCATTGAAAAAAAAAATGTCCAAAAAAGTATCATAAGCACATCTCTACGCAGATGAGCAGAATAAACCACTGAACCAACTGCATTTCTCAATCTGATATGTGTTCTACAAGACAAAACTTCTATTCCTGATGAGACACTGGCGATCTGTTGCTCAAAATGTTTCAAACTCTAACAGTCTTTTTAAATACCAGATGTTTACTAAAATAGAGACTCCATGAATACTCTGTAAAAAGGGTGTGTTCACATGTAACAAATTTCATTTTTATTCACAGTTCATAATATTCTTAGTTGTATCATCTCCAAAAAATATTACATGACTAAAAAAATCATTAATCCTTTTACAAAGTACTTCCATCACCTTTTGACATAAATAAGTTAAATTTGTGTATTGTATATGTACATATGTATGCATATGTATGTATTTTTGATTACATAT
>NW_012103277.1:589907-591535 GCF_000951045.1 Mandrillus leucophaeus | reverse complement strand
CTTCCTTCCTCCCTTCCTTTCTTCCTCTCTTCCTTTTTTCCTTCCTTCCCCTTCTCTGTTTCTTTCTCTCTTTTTTCTCTTTCTTTTTTTGTGCAATGAACTTCTCTATAGTGTGCACATGATTCACCTCACAACATTACATACAAAGTAAATAAAATTTTTATTATGAGCCTTTTGTTACTATAATGTTATAAACATACAACTAGAACTTTTATAAAACTATACTGACTTCTGTTATTAACTGCTTATCTCACTTTAGATTATGCCAAATATTTTATATGAATAATGAATTAATTCTGACTGTGTAAAGGGTATCACTTCTTTTTAATATAAAGCTAACATTGCCTGATAATATATCAAAATAAACATCCACATGAATTAATTCAAATGAATTCTCAAGTCTCTCATTTAGTTAACCTACTTTTAATTACCATGAAGTCAACTGAAGAGTGACCATAATCATATCTCTGAATAGAGCTTAGTTGAGCAATCCACTTTGGCTAAACGCATCCTGGAATTCATGGTACCAGTGTACAGGACATCAGATAACCTCAATTGGAGATCACTGTGAAGTAGAAGAGGAAAGAAAGAAGAGATCAAAGGACATCTGCATTAACCAGCAACAGTGTTCCTAACAATACAAGTTGCTTGTTAATTTTAAGGTTGGATAACAGAAAAGCCTAATATTAAAACTCATAACAGATCTTTGTATTAGAGGACATTATCTTCTAGAATTGTGTTAAATATAATGGCTTGTCAAAGTAGAAAGCCAAATGGGCAAAGTATAACATTATTTCACTTTTGTACTAGTATGTTGTATAAATTTATTTTTTTCTTTTATTTATTTTGGCATAAGGAAACATATGAAATGCTAGACACTTTGAATACTTCTGTATCAAGCAAGGGTGATACTTACTTATTTTATCTCCAAAAGAAATACTAAAGTCTATCTCAGATTTAATTGTGACAACTTGAGTTTTGCAAAAAAGATAAATTGATTTTAAGAGTATTGCAAATGTTCAGTCATACTGACTAAAGCGCAATGGCTTCAATGAAGTGTTCACATTTGGAATTTTGTTTTGTAACTCTATACTTCAAATATAAGCAAATTGATAGACTAAACTCACAATATATCTGAAATAAATTAGATATCAATCATATGTACTTGTGTATTTGCATATTAACACTTTGAAAGTAAAGTCTTGAGCATGGCTACATTTTGAATTATTTAAGCTAATAATATGTTCTTTTCAATTGGTTGCAACATGAGATAGCTTAAATAAGCTCAAATAAACATCTGCATAGATTATCTGATTATCCCAATACTTGTCCCTTTAAATCTTGTCTTTGTTAAATATATGGCCTTTTCTTCTGAGCATTGTCTTATCACTAGGAAGGTTTATTTGTCAAATATTCAAGATTATATCACCTTCTCCTGCAACCTTTTACATAAAGTGTCAACAAATTCTTTCTCTTTCATTTCATTTCAGTCAGGTCTGCTTTCTTTTTCAGAAAAAAATCCACTTTTGCAAGAGATAGAGCCAAATAAAAGATTGTTTTTATGCATTTATCTACTTAGAAAAGACACCTGAACATTAAGGATTAAGATATAACTTTTCTAGATATAA
>NW_012103277.1:581671-588807 GCF_000951045.1 Mandrillus leucophaeus | reverse complement strand
CAAAGTACTTCCATCACCTTTTGACATAAATAAGTTAAATTTGTGTATTGTATATGTACATATGTATGCATATGTATGTATTTTTGATTACATATATATTTGTATATATTGTAAAAGTTAAGAATGTTGTAATTTTTCTAATGCATTAATTTTAAGTTCATTAATAATAAAATTACTTCAAAAATTAAACTTTCTTTTATATATGCATTAAAGTTTATATATATATAAACTATGTGCAGGAACTATGTATAGTTTTTATATATATATAAACTATGTACAGGAACTGTGTACAGTTTATATATCTACAGTTTATATATAAATATATATGGTTTATATAAACATAAGTATGAACATATATATACAGCATATATATGTGTGTGTGTGTATATAGATATAAACTGTACACAGTCTTGCCAAGATGAAAGAGTTTTTGGGATCTAACTTGTGACCTCATCATAAGTAACTAGAAAAGTAGATGAAAATCAATGGTTTTCATACATTGACAATAAGAGCACAGGTCTCTAATCCCTGACAAAGAGAAAACTTAAAAAGAGAGAGAGAGAGAGACAGAGAGAACAATAAAGAGACAGAGAGAGAGCTGGGAGTTCCCCTAACTTCTGCTTGCAGACATTTTCTGGAAAGAGGTAAAGCCTAAGTAGAGACCCCATAACCAGTAGTAAAGAATGTTCAGACTAGCTAAAAGATGTACAATTGTAGACCATGAAAGAGATTTTTAAAAAGCATAACAAGTGAAAATCAATGACCGCACTAAGGCCTATTTTAATCTCATTGCAGAAAGATAGTAATGAGGAAAAAATATTTTGAAATGTCGATAAGAGAAAACATATAGATATAAATAAAAGTTATAAAATTTACTACTGAGTTATTTTCAAGCATATGAAGATAATAGACAATGAAACAGTTTATATAAAGTTCTAAAAATAAAAAAAAGGAAACACACATCCTCATCAAATTTGTAGTTGAATATTCAGAGAAGATTTACTCTTAAGCTGTTAATCACATCAAACTGCAAATAACTCAAAATTCCATTCATCAGTAAATGGATAAATGAATTGTGGCATATCCATACAAGAGCTAATACTCTAATAAAAAGTAGTAAATTATTACAACATGCCAACCCATAGATTTATCTCTAAAACAGTAAGATGTTCAAAAGGAAATTGGCACAAAGGTGTTCTCACTATAATATTTCATTTCTATGAAAATCTAGACAAGATGAAATTAGTTTACAGTGACAGATATAGCATCAGTGCTAACCTTGGTCAGGGCATTAACAGCAAAGGGCAATAGAGAAGCTTTCCGAGTGATGGAAACAGTCTTAATGCCAGTTACATAGGAATATGTATTTGTGGAAACTCATCAAATTCATGAATTTTATTTCAATAAAGTCAAGTAAAAATCTATAGTAAGAAAAGTGAACATTAAGAGAAAGTATTTTGGGGTCAAGTAACACAATGGAATGTTCCTACTGTAAAAGTGGGGTCCTGGCTGGGAACGGTGGCTCACTCCTGTAATCCCAGCACCCTGGGAGGCTGAGATGGGCAGATTGCTCAAGCTCAGGAGTTCGAGACCAGCCAGAGCAATATAGTGAGATTCTGATTGTACACAAAATACAAAAAAAAAAAAAAAAATCCAAAAAACAAAACAAAAAACAAGGGAGCTACTGTAATTAATCTGTTGACTCTGCTGTTACTGATGAGAACTGGTGGCCTAGAAAATGCTATTTAATATTAATTTGAAGTACTTTATTCCCATTTATTATTCATGCTATTAATCAAGAGTAAAGCTTATTGAATTTGTAAGTAATTCTGATAACCTTACATGAAATTAATTTATGATATTCTAATTTGAGTGATAAAGTCTTAACTATTGTCATTAATTATATGAGTATTCACACATTCTCTTGTTCTGAGTTTTTGTTGTTGTTGAACAAATCAATCCATTTCTGTTTAATTTTGTTTGGTCTGTTTGTTTCCTATGCTTTCCCAAGAAGTAGTATCTGCTAGTATTGCATCAGTTTCAATTCTTTTTCATCTACCCGTTTAATCAGCTTTAACTTGAAAACTTCAAAAACCTCCTGGCACTTAACAACTTTATCCAAATCCCTGCACTTACAGACCTGACCAAATTCTAGCATGGCTTCTAACACCATAAGGCCTTGACCCTAGGAGGCCAGCCTTCCTTAAAATGACTGTCTGAGAAAACTCAAGACTATAAAAAGAATTTACTGTTTAATTCAGCCAACATTTCCCTTTCCTAGAGAATGTACTTAAAGAAAAGCTTAACATTGTAAATCTTTTTTTTTTTTTTTTTTTTTAGGAGTTTTGCTCTTGTCACCCAGGCTGGAGTGCATTGCTGCCATCTCGGCTCACTGCAACCTCTGCCTCCCGGGTTCAAGCGATTCTCCTGCCTCAGCCTCCCCAGTAGCTGTGACTACAGATGCCTGCCACCATCCCCGGCTAATATTTGTATTTTTAGTAGAGATGGGGTTTCACTATGTTGGCAAGGCTGGTATCGAACTCCTGACCTCATGTGATCCTCCCACCTTGGCCTCCCAAACTGCTGGGATTATAGGTGTGAGCCACCATGCCTGGCCAAAATTATAAATCTTTTCTCTGTCCCTTGGAGTTATATAGGTATGTATCTCCTAATGCTCAGGAATGTCTTTATCAGTGACCCAATCTGAAAGCCATTTTTTTGAAATATAATCATCATGAAGACTAGGAACTCTGTTTCTCAGTATCAATGGAAAAAATAGAATCCTAATTTTGAGGCCCGGTGTGGTGGTTCACACCTGTAATCCCAGCACTTTGGGAGGCTGAGGCGCGCAGATTCCTTGAGGCCAGAAATTCGAGCCCAGCCTGAACAACGTGGTGAAATCCAGTCTGCGCTAAAAAATACAAAAATTAGCCAGGCATGGTGGCACACGCCTGTAGTCCCAGCTACTCAGTAGGCTGAAGCAGAAGAATTGCTTGAACCTGAGAAGTGAAGGTTGGAGTGAGCCAAGATCAGGCCACAGCACTCCAACCTGGGTGACAGAGTGAGATTCCACTCACAAAAAACAAAAATAAAAACAAAAACAAACAAAGAAAACATTCTATTTTGATAGCTGCCAGATGATTGACACAGCTGGCATAATTGCATTTACACTGCCCAATCCTTTATAATTTTTCACTTCTCTGCCTCTGATTCATTTCCTCTTGCTACTCCCTTATTCTCTGCCTTCAATGCCTCATAATCTCTGCACAAATCAGAATAGAGTTCTACTCTTTTTCTTACATTGTTATTCACTAGTAACTGAATAAAATCTGCTGTCATCACTTTGGCTAATGTCCAGCTTTGTTTATCTTTGAAAAACTCAGATTGTTGATGCAACAATAAATTAAACATGCAAACAATTAATCAAAATGGACAAATAAGTCTAACATCAGTTCTATTTTTTTAAAATTTCTAATCTTAAATTGTATCTAGCATGATGAATACTTTACTCAAATTAGTGAATGAAATCAAGTAAATCATTTATGATGAAGGTGATGACTTTCAAAATCCCCTTTTTTTACAATCCATTTTATTAAATAATTTTTTATTTAATATACAAAAATTATGAGTTAACAGGAACAATATTTTTTTTTTCTAATTGTAAGCATTTAGAATATTTGTTGACATTAAACCATTTCTAATTCTCGAGCATCTATTGAAGGCAAGCATGACTGCAATTAATAGGGAAATAGAAAATAAATCAGGCACTTCTGATAATTACATAAAGAGCAACGGATTCTCAATTATTTTGGAAGCACATTCTTTCAAATTACATTACTATTTTTTGAAATTGAATCATAAATTTGAATAGCTTGCTTCATATTATTTAAGAAATATTAATTAAAAATAGAAATAGAATAAAGGTAGCTGCATTTACAAATTTTGATAAAAGATTATTTAGAAATGTTTAGATCTACTAAAAATTATCCAAATGTTTCAAACCAGAAATTACTAACTAGAATTTTCCTTTTTACTATTTTTATAATGCATTCTAAATCTCAGCACTGTCCTATATTTATTGGCTTTTAAATATCCTCACTTTTGCATATATGTTATTTAAAAAGAGTTTAATAAGGTTAGTTTATTGATTTAGAGGCTTTGTAGTAAACAGCAATCTAATTTTTTTTTTTTTAAATCTAAGTGATAGCACCTTTCACATTCATGACTGAAGATGTGAATGGATAGGTAGATAGATTGATATTGTGTATTATGGATGCCAAGTGATTATTACCAGAGAAAAATAACCTGACTGTACTGATTAAAATAAAACATTTCTGCAAGATAGAAATTATAATTACTTTGCTGAACTTAAGCTGCACTTTATACTCTGAATAAATTAGGCCATTATTATTCTATGTTCAAATTCCTAAGGGTACCTTGCCTTTGGTTTGTATCTATTTAATTCAGATCAGTTAGTGAACACCTTTGGTTAATGTCATGATATTTCCATTATGGAATTCAAACTCTCCTGAAAGAAGTGTGTCAAGTTGCTACCCTTCAGCGAAGGTGCATTCCATTAAAGACTCTTATTTTAGAACTTCTTTAGAACACATTTCAACAGCAGAAGGTATTAAGAAACACTGTACAAAGGTACAATTGATTCATAGAAACTCTTTCTTTCTAACATGTACTATTTTTGTACATTCATCTCTTCCAATAAAGTCTTTCATAATTTTTCTTTTTTCATTTCAATTGTCCTGTTCCAATCCATATTTTGCACTCTCCAATTCAGTGTATTTACCTGCCACATTTTCATTATTTTTTTCAATGTAAATCCTACAAAGAAAAGCTATTTCGGTTGACTGGAACTCGTAGAATTCATTACAGCCAATCAATTGTGTGAGTAGTGGTAATGAATAATCAGAATATTTGAAAAATTGTCAAAATAGAAAAGAGTAATAAATATAAATGAGACAGGACTAATCATTTTATGAATATTACCAGTATAACATTGCTCTTGATTTCATATGAAATGAAAATTACAAAACATTTGTCAATTTGGTTTATCCTGAATACAAATGTCTGATAACTTGTGGTGCTCTTGTGGGTAGAGGATATAGAAAATACTGGGCAAAAATGGTCTATATAAATTTGAAATAATAAATTTAAAGTGTTTGTAGTCATAAGAATTTTTGGTCTCAAATGTTTCAGAAATCAGAGTTAGAAGCTTGCAAACACCGATGTGCTTGAGAGTTTATTTTTTCTTGGTTTACTAAACTTATGTGCAAGAATCCCACTGAGAGCAAAAGTATTATTATTTATTAGTTCATTTTGTTGACCTTGAGATGTCATCATCATGTGTACAGAGAGCAATATTGTAGTCTAATAAAAAAAGATAAAATAAGTAAAATGTATAAGTAAGAAGAAATGCTAGGAAAAATGTTCTTTTCTAAGGGTGAGGGAAAAGACTAGATTATAATTTGCAGAATCAAGGGCACACGGGAATGACATGCAATGATCATGATTTATGAATGTAGTTTGGAAGGTAGAAAACCAATAGATTTTCTAAAAGTTCTGTGTTGTTCAGTTTAATTTGAACTGCTCTCTCTCCTCTCACATCACATTGGCTTAAATATGATAGTGATTAAAAATACACATTCACACACATACACATAATATTAGCCCCATTTTTCTAATTAAGTAGTTATGCATGCACTTAACATTCAGGATTAAACATTTTAAAAAATATTTATAGATTTCTTACATGTAGGGTTTTGAAATTTGGATATATTAATGGAAAGTTTGGTTTGGGAAGTTTATTCAAGAGTTAAAATGATGAATCATTGGTTTATGTAAGAAATTTGCTAGATTATCAGGCAGAATACCTCCTTAATTCCCACTTTTTATGTCTACTTAAGCCTGTAATTTTGTTTAGAATTTAGCAAAAAAAAAAAAAAAAAAAAAAGTGATATAATTAGTTGTTCATAAATTTTCTATCAACCCGAAATGCATAACCAGGGGTGCTTAGAGTTTTTATGATAACTATACTCATTTTGATCAAGTAAAACTAAAAAGGAGTGAGGCAGGTGGTGAACATCATGCACATTTATGCCCAGTCATGTTTGCTGCGGACACAGGATAAGATACTACATGATCTTTTACATTTTTTATTCTAAATTCTCAATTCCACTGTAAGAAATTAAATAAGGTAGTTTTGACTTTGATAATTTTTATGGTATAGAAAGGAAGTTAGTTACTGGAAGTAAAATATATTGAAGCATATATTTTATTTAAGAAAAGAAAAATGTTGCTAAAAATCTCTATTCTTAAATATAAATGAATAAAGCAAATGACTGGATAATTGATCAGTAGACACAGAAGACAAGAAATGTGATAGGATGTTTTCAGTTTGAGCTTTAGGCAATAGTTTCCATGGTAATCCATTGAATTTTGCAGTTATGATCCACATCATTTGAACTGTTGACATTGTCCAAACAAAATATATGACATAAATTATAATGTTTTCCTAAATTGTATCAATATGGCAAAAAAGCTAAGCAGATTACATGACTGTGTTTGCATGTTGTGTGATAGTATGAGTACTAAAAATATTTCTTTTATAAAATTTGTTTAGAACTTATGGTTCATTTTTCATTATCTCTTTTAAGGTATTTTTATTATTAAATCAAGCGTGTCATATATATTATTAGTGAGCTGTAATTGTAATACTGCTTAGCCATCATAGTAAAGGTTTCAAATTGAGTCTGCAAAGCTTATTGGCATGATGAGTTTAACATTATTTTAACTCTCAGAATCTATACATTTATAGACTGAATGTAACTTCTTATATTTCCAAACTGATAAGAACATGTAGTTTTCTAAAAGTAACTATTTTTCATATTTTCTCATAAATACAAAAACATATTTTTATATTTATCAAAAATGCTTTTTATTTGACAATATAAAATCCATGAAAAACTGATTACTTAACAAGATAGAAATTATCTGTTAGTAACCTATTTTTATAATTAAGAAACTTTTATTTCTTCTATAAAGCATGTAAAAAAGGCCAGGTGTGGTAACTCATGCCTGTAATCCCAGTACTTTGAGAAGTCAAGGCAGAAAAATCACTTGAG
>NW_012103277.1:579282-579910 GCF_000951045.1 Mandrillus leucophaeus | reverse complement strand
TTTATAACATAAGTATTTTCCCTAAGGTTATAATTTAAATGTTCACCTCGTCCTCCACTTCTGTCTCTTTTTTTTTTTTTTTTTCATTTCATTCTACAGATTGCTACCTGTCTCTTCCAAAGTTTGTTCCACTAGCAACAAGTTTTCTGCTTTTTTACTATTATATGTGCCTGTTAGGTGACCTTAGGCTTACTGCTGTTTACTTTTTCAATATTCATGAGCCAATTTATGTTTGATGCTCAGATATAACTTCTGGTGTTCAAGTAGCAGAAATTTCTGTTCCATCAAGATAGCAATGAGTTCATTTGTGCATTGTTTATTACCAAGGAATATCTGCTTTCCACTTCATCAACTACCAGGTTTAGAACTCTGTTCCACCTCTCTCTGTTGGGTTCCCAGAAAAACTCAAGGCCAAGCTCACAGGAATCAGGTATCACTTGCCTGCAAATAACTGCGTCTGTTGAGCAGGGAGCGGTGGCTCACGCCTGTAATCCCAGCACTTTGGGAGGCCGAGGCGAGCGGATCATGAGGTCAGGAGATGGAGCCCATCCTGGCTAACATGGTGAAACCTCGTCTCTACTAAAAATACAAAAATTAGCTGGGCATAGTAACATGCACCTGTAGTCCT
>NW_012103277.1:572713-574426 GCF_000951045.1 Mandrillus leucophaeus | reverse complement strand
AGATTTCAGTGAGCTATGATTGTGTCACCGCACTACAGCCTGGGAGACAGAGTAAGATCCAGCCTCTTTAAAAAACATGCTATGATTAATTTTCTCAATAGAAATATGGTTTTATAGTCTATAATGTAGATAGAAAAATAGATGGAGACATGTAGATATAAATATAAATATATAAATAGCCAATGAGATAGACAAAGAATTTACTAGAAATTACTGACATTGGCTCAACTATAAAGAAGGCTTAGAATTTAAATAAATATAAAGTGCTGTTAAAATGAATATATTTGTATGCATAAAGAGCAATAAACTAGGAAAAAAAATTCTTGTTATTTTTTTCCTTCTCTCCCACAATGTATGAATCCAACGATGTATTATTTAGTTGAACAGACATAAAAAATAATGGTTTCTGAAGTAATAGAAGAGAAGAAGTGATGAAGTAAACCATGCCATTCATTTTGCAAGATAAAAATGTGAGTATATACCATGGCATTATGTAGTTTATAAAATGTCGTATGTTACATAAATATCAGTATTTTATGCTTCATAAATAAATTTAAATACTTTAATTACCTATTCATTAGTAAAGAATTTTCATGAAAGTATCTTGAAATCTCTTTTCTTGTGTATTTTATCCTCCATGCATCCATATCCAATCACATCAATAAGTTATATCAGTTGGACTTGATCATTCAGATGTCTTTACTTCTGAAACAGAAAAAAAAACTTTAACTCGAACTTATAAAGTTATTTCTCTGTACATTTCCATACATTTCCAAATGTCGGTCATTCCTTTAGCAAAAGTGAAGCATTAAAGTACTAGCAACTGTCAAATTTAGTTCAATAGATGACGATCAGGATTTTCAAGCAGAACACTTTCTAAACTGGGAGTAGGAATTAAAAAAAAAAGAGGGTCACTAGAAAAGGGAAGGTTAAAAAGAGAAAGTTGAGATAGAAATCATTGCGTGTGCCGTCTGTAAATCCAGTCTCTACTACAGAATCTATTAATGCCAATGTTATTCTTCATATGGGGCAGATGGTGAGTACAGGCTCTAAAATTATGTATATCAGTAAAGACATGAAAATTTCTGGTTATGTCTTTTTTTTTTCTTTCTAACTCAGTATTCATTAGATTTTATTCTACTGTCTTCTGATGTGGAAAACTCCAAATAATTTGTTAGCAATGAGAGTTATAATGTCCAATGAATTCTTTTTCTTTTGATGTTAAGTGTTGTTTTTTCTTTCTGAAAGTTTTTATGATTTCTTGCTTCTTTTTAGAGTTCAAGATTTTTTTTTCACCAGTATTTCTGCTCAGCCATACTGAAATGGAATAAGCCTTGAAATCTGCTAACTAAAACTCTTCTGTTAACTAAAATTACTTCTACCAGTATAATAAAAGTTTTATAAAATTATTTGCTTTCAACCAGATATTTTTATACTTCTAGATGTTCATTTGCATTTTAGGTTTTCCTGCACTGTTCTTCAATTCTCTCATTCTTTCCTTCATTATTTTTATTTACTTATATTTTGTAATATTTATTCTATTTGATTTTACAGAACACCAACATGATCTTAACAGTAACATCTGTTGGTGTGATTACATACATATATATTACATTTTAAATGTATGTTCTTTATAACATAAGTATTTTCCCTAAGGTTATAATTTAAATGTTCACCTCGTCCTCCACTTCTGTCTCTTTTTTTTTTTTTTTT
>NW_012103277.1:508469-572062 GCF_000951045.1 Mandrillus leucophaeus | reverse complement strand
AAAAACAAACAAACAAACACACAAAATAACCGCTTTATCTGTTGGAATTCAGATGTAACGATAAGTATGCATTCAAATAAGGGAAAGTAACTTTCTGACAGTATAATTTTAGAACCAAGGCTCTTTAGAGCGCGCTTTGAAAATCAGTGTCCTCAGAAATCTAGATAAACAAGATGCTGGCACCAACTCAGGAAAGGAAATGATTTGTTAAAGGGAAGGGAAACAAAACCAAGCTAAAAAATAATAAGAGCAAAAATCAAAGTTGAAAGCTGCTGGCACATTTCACCATCACTCTTGAATGCTTGGTACACAGTGGCTAATTAATGCTGGATAATTTATAATCAATGGCAAATACAAATACTGATTGCAGGCATATTTTAGTCTTTTAGTCTCTATTTTAGTCATCTATTGTACTTTAGTAGATTCCTCTATAAAATGTGTAATTCCTAGAGTTTAAATTTTATTTAAATGTATAAACGTTTCTTGACTTTACCAGTCATCTTAAAGAAAAATATTTTCACAATGATTTTATTCTGTGAGTACAACAAAGAAGAGTTAATCCATATAGAGATTTCGTTTTCAAAACTACGATGGAAAGGAAAGATACAATGCACTATATTGGCTTTAAATTCACCTTTTCACATGCATAATTTTTCAATGTGATTTCATTATTGATTTGCTTACCAGAAAAACATGTCCATCATACACTCTAGAGCTCTTCAAAGAATAGTGTTGGTTCACTTTTCATTCACCTATTAGTGACCTAACAAGCATAGAGCAAAATCTAAGGTATTTATGTATGCAAATCAAACATCTCTTTAATTTAGTACAAATAATATCTTTTCAAGGTCTACAAAATCTACCTATATGAACTAGTATATGTGTTCAGCTTACTAATACCTATTTGATGACAAAAAATGGTGTGAAATATTTCATTTTCCTATTTAACTACATTGGAATAATAATGTTATATTTGTATGGATAAATTTCAGTTAGTTAATCAACACATTTTCACCAGAAATTTTCCTACAAATATCTTTTGAACTAAATTTGCGCTATTTGATGAAAAATGTGTTGAATGTCTACATTCCCTTAAATATACCTTTTTTGAAGAATTCAGTAACCCTAAAAAGTCAAAGTAAATACACTGACGAGGATTCACAGCAACTGTTTTGTCAGGCTGTCTTGAGTGTTCAGATATAGTGCAGTCCTTTCTATTCTTAGTACTCAATATATGTTCATTGTTTTTATTAGTTTAATAACATAAGATTGAATGTATTCTTGACTGAATGCTGTTATAAACCATGTAATGTGCAGATGTTGCTAAACATGACAAATGTTAACAAATTATATCTTATAGATTGTTTAATAGTTCATCATTAGGAAAAAAATGCACCTTGTGCATTTACCGTGCACGAAAAAAGCAATCATGCAAAACAGGGCATCAAAATCAATTTCACATAATATTAAATCTTAAAATATAGGTGATAAATTCAATAATGTAAAAATAAGTTATCCACGACAGACATTGTATTTTAACTTTTTTCTCAAAAAAATTAAATAAAGGCTGTATATAGTGGCTCTCATCTTCAATCCCAGCAATTTGAGAGACAGAGGTGGGAGAATCGCTTGAGCCCAGAAGTTTAGGAACAGCATGGGCAACAAAATGAGACTCAATCTCTAAATAAAATATAAAAATTAACTGGGCAAGGTAATTTGTGCCTTTAGTTCCAGTTGTTCTGGAATCTGAGGTGGAAGAATTACCTGAACCCAGAAGTTCCAGGCGGCAGTGAGCCGAGATTGTGCCACTGCACTCCAGCCTCGGTGACAGTATGAGTCCCTGTCTCAAAAAAAAAAAAAAAAAAAAAAGAAAGAAAAACTAACTAAAACTGTTTTGTGTCCTAAGTAAATGGAAATTAAAACCAATGAAACACATAATTTAATTGATGATGCTAAATATATTGTGCTTTTAGGACAACATAATTGATATCTACTATAATTATAGTAAGTAAAATCAAAGTGCAGAATTTGGCATCATTTTGAGCTGATACCAGTTATCTTGTCAATATTGCCATTTTGATATATTCTGATGGTACATTTATCTTATTACTTATTTATTTTTATTAGCAATATTAATAATTAACTGGTCAGTAATAATTTAGTGCTGATAAAGGTCATCATAAGAAATGATGCTATTTAAATAATTATGTAGTATATTTTTTTAAAAATGTTTTTCACATCCTTAAAGGACATGTAAGTTTAGTGAGTAAAACTACATTCTTGACCTTCACTATTTATTGAGGTACTACTACAAATAATGTAAAGAATGAAGGCACAGTATGGGCTCTAACAAAGCTGAGAGTCTGTGAATAGAAAAACAATCAATAGGAAAGTGATCTATGCAAGTTATAGCTAGTTTTTCAATGAAACTATAGAGTAAAAACATCTTCCCAAATTGAATAACTTAATTTTAATTAGAGATTAATTTTAATTTTGTAATTAAATTAAGTAATTACTTAATTTTGTATTAGAGATTGTCAAATGAAGAACGGGGTGTTGTTCCAGGCTGTGTGCAGAACAGGACTATCAAGGGACTGTTTAACTCATAACTTGCAATTCAAGAATTTGCAAAAAATAAGAATAAAATCTAGATGAAGAAACTGTAGTGTATGTCTTTGCAGGTCAAGCTGACACACACACACAGAGGTAGCATTGACGCTTGTTGGGGTTAGCTGATTTGAAATAAGGACATGTCTAAATACACTTTGGCTTCTGAGGTATTTGAGAAATGTATATCTAACAGAAAACTTATCCATGATATGTAACAAATACCTATAACTGTGTGTTAAGAACAGAAAATATATTTTTAAAAGGGCAAATGACTTAAAGAGAAACATAGACAAGTTATACATCTGGCCACAAAACACATGAAAAAGGACTCAACGTCAGTGAAATAACAGTTAAAATTAAAATAAGATACCACTAGACCTTACGTGAATACCAAAAACAAAACAGAAAAACACTCAAAACACCAACTGTTGTAGTTGAGGTGCAGGAACCAGAACACTCATACATTGTTGATGAGAGTATTAAATGTTATAAACACTTTGAAAATAATTCTGGCAGTTAAAAAATTAGTATACTTTCTTACCCTTTAAGATATAAACTTTCGTTTTATTGCTGCCTTTCAGTAATGCAGTCATGATGTATCTTGGCATGCTTTCATGTTTTTATCCTTCTGGAATAGATACACCCATCGAGTGCCTTATATCTGTAGGTATGCCATTTTTATCAAATTTAGAAAATATCCAGGCATTTTTGCCCTCAAATATATATTTTTTTCTATTCTTACTTTTCTTTCCTTTCCTCTGTGTAGATTACTTAGTATTTCCCGTATGTTGCTGAGGTTCAGTGTACTTTTTCAGTTCATCTTTCTATTTTTATTTTCTGCGATTCATCACAAATGGTTTCAACTGCTAGGTTTTCATAGTTGCTCATATTTATTGTGCAGGGCCTTATACACTGTTAATCCTCTCTAGGAAATTGCTCTGGCTAGGAATTCAAGTACTATGTTTAATAGAGGTGTCCAGGGTGAACATGCTTGCCTTGGTGAAAAAGTTTTCAGGTTTTCACCACTGAGTGTGATGTTATACATGAACTTCATTATATTGAGGTAACTTCCTTCTATACCTAATTTGTTGAAAGTCTTTTTTTTTTTTAATCATGTGTTGAATTTTGTCAAATGCTTTTTCTAAGTCTGTTAAGTTGATCATGTGACTATATCCTTCATTTTGTAAATGTCACGTACCACATTAATTGCTTCTCCATGTTGAACGACTCTTTCATCCCAGGAATAAATCCGACTTAATCATAGTGTATGATCCTTCCAATGCACTGCTGAATTCAGTTTGCTAGCATTTTGCTGAAGATTTTTACATCTATTTTCATCAGGGATTGTAACCTATAGTGTTATTTTCTTGTGGTGTCTTTGTCTGACTTCGATATCTAAGAAATGTAATCTCTCCAGCCTATGGTATTTTGTTATGGAAGTCCTAGAAAACGAATAAACTAAAAATACTGATAACTTGGTAATCCCTCTTGTTAATTTATATGATGCTGTCAGTTGATGATCATGAGTTAAGGTTTTGCACAGAAAAAAACAAATTGATCACGTATCTGTAGATTTCTATTTTTATTTAATAGTTAAATTTATTTACTTCTGATGCTATTAAAAATGGTATTTGTAAGATTTTTTTTAGGAATTTCTATATAAATATATTGTTTCTAAATAAGGAGTGTCTTACTCCTTTTTTGAATCTATATGTCGTTTACTTTTATTCTTACCTTTTTGAATTGGCTAGAAATTTCAATGCAATATTAAGTAAAAGTTGTCAGAGCAAATATCATTACCTTGATCCTCTTAAATGTAATGTATTCATTCTTTCACTATTTAGTGCAATGCTAGCTTTATGTTCTTTCTGAATATATTTTATCAACTTAAGGGATTTACCTTATAGCCCTTATTTGTTAAGAATTATTAATCATGAACAGATATGTTAATTTGTGATACTCTTTCATTCTTTCATTCAGTCTACAGAGATTATGACGTATATGCCTCTTCCTTTTTTATTACACTAACATGGTATATACTACATTGATTTTTATATTATATTTTTGTATTCATGAGACAAACCTCTCTTAGAAATGGTTTGTTATATTATATATTTATTAGCGGACTCACTTTGGCAATTCATTTTCAGGATTTTAATTCCTATGTTGAGGGTCAATATTGTTTTATAATTGTCTTTCCTTGTTATGACTTTGACTATGACATAAAAATAATGTTGACCTCATGAAATAAAGTGTTCCTTTCTCAGTGTTCTGAAAGTGTTTGTGTAGAATTAGCATTATTACTATTTTTCTATATATTTAGTAGAATTCATCAGGACATTAAGGCTTAAATTTTTCTTTGTGGAAAATTTTTTTATTTACTAATTTAATTTCTTTGCTTGATATAATTTTATTCAAAAATTCTAATTCTTGTTTCAGTTTTGGTAAATTGTTTTTTTTAAAGAATGTATTCATACCTTCTAAACAGACAGATGTGTTCACAAAAATTGTTCAATATAATCCTTAATTATATTTAATATTTTATAAGGTGTGTAGCAATAGTCCTATCTCCTTCCTGATATTGCTAATTTTTGTTTCCTTTTTATTCTTTATCAGTCTATCTAAACTTCAATTTCACTGACCTTAGCAAATATATAATTTGTGTTCAATTAATTTTTCTCTCTTTTCTATTTAATTGATTTTACTTTGATCTGGATTATTTTCTTCATTAGATACATTTTTGTTTCATCTATTTTTATTTTTCTGGATTCCTAAGGTGAAAGTTGACATCATTAATTATAGACTTTTCCATTATTGACCATGAAGCTACAAATTGTTTTAAATCACTGTTTTATCTGTCTCCTACCTATTTTCATTACATTGTGTTTCTATTTTAATTCAGTTACATATATATTGCTAATTTTTATTATTTTTTGTTCTTTATCAGTCCATTCAAAATTCTGTTTCACTGATCTTAGCAAGTACTGATCTTAGCAGGTAAACATTATATACCGACACACACACACACACGCGCGCGCGCACACACACGCACACACATATATATGTATTTCTTTAAATTTCCCTTTGGATTTCTTCTTTGACACATTGAATATTTAGAAACCTGTTCTTTATCATCCTCATATTTTTCTCCTCTGTATTCTGGATATAGATTTTTTTTCTTCTCTATTCTGGATATAGAATTCCTCATTTAAATACATTAAGTGGGATAAAATGATGTAAATTATCTCAATTTTTTAAAATTTGTTGAGTGTTGTTTTATGGACCAAAACATGGTTCGTGAGTGGTTGAAAAGAATGTGTATCCTATAATTATTCAGTGGAAATCTCTATTGATATTAATTAGATTACTTTTCTATGAAGTGTTGCTCTGGCCTTATTTACCCTTGTTGATATTCTTTCTAATTGTTTCAGTTAATGAGAAGTAAATAATAAAAACATCCAGATATATTTGATAATTTGTCAAGGCATAAATTGTGTTAATTTTTGCATTTTTATTTTGAAATGTTTTTTTACTCATGCATAATGATTTCTAATTATTATACCTATCTCCCTAGTATATTCATCTTTTGATTACCATAAAATATCTTTTTATGAAATATAGAACTATGTATCTTAGTCTAATTAGTTTATTGTTATTACAACCATTACATTAATTTTTCTTACTGTTTATATGTCACGTATGTTTCCAAATTCGTGCATCCATGAGATTTGTGTTTTTAAATTTAAAGTGTATTTTTTATAGAAAGAATATGTTCAGTTCTTGCATTTTTATCCACGCTAACAGTCTCTGCCTTTTAAGGAGGTGTTTCGTCCATTCAATTTGAATGTAATTGTTGATACAATTGAGTTTAGGTCTGCCATTTGCTGTTTGTTTATTCATTCACCTTTTTTTGTTTTTCTGTTCCTCCTTTGACATCTTCATTTATTAAAACAAATCATTTTTCTATCCTGTAAGGTCATGTATTAAATTTTATATCTATATATAGTGGTTCTTTAAAGGAATGCCATACATGTTAACTGATAACAATCTATATTAATAGTGACTTAATTTTTATAATATGTAATAATTTTGCACATATATATTTCTATCCTCCATTTTCGTGTTTATGTTTATCACAGAGTATATCTATATAAGTTATAAACCATGAAATTTAGTGTTACGGTTTTACCTTTAACGATCACATATATTTTTATTTTACATTTAACCATATAATTACCGTTTCTGGTGCACTTGTTTTCTTCCAGTGCATCTGAGTTATGATGTAGTTTTATTTTAATTCAGTGTAAAGAAGTTCCTTTGACATTTCCTGTAATAAAGTTCAACTACAAACACATTTTCTTATTTTTTAAAATATAGAAATATATTGTCTTCATATGTGAAGAATATTTTTACTGTATATAGAATTATTGATTGAAAGATGACCACTTCACACCTCTCAGCAATTCAAATACATACATTTTAATACTTCTGACTTTTGTTGTTTTAGACAATAAAATAGGCACTAATCCTATTTTCCACATACATAAGCATTTACCCTTGATGCTTCAAGGTTTCCTTTTATTTTCAGCTTTCAGAATTTATATAAAGATATATGTAAATATGGTTTTCTGAATGATTAACCTATTAATGTTTACTGAGCTCCTTCAATCAGTAAGTTACTATTTTCCAACTAATTTGTGAAGTTTTAGTCATCATTTCTTCAAATATATTTATGTTCCCTTTTATTCTACTTTTAGGACTCTCATGATGCATTTCTTTTTCTTTTTTTCTTTTTTCTTTTTTTTTTTTTGACAGAGTCTCGCTCTGTCGCCCAGGCTGGAGTGTAGTGGCCAGATCTCAGCTCACTGCAAGCTCCGCCTCCTGGGTTCACGCCATTCTCCTGCCTCAGCCTCCCGAGTAGCTGGGACTACAGGCGCCCGCCACCTCGTTCGGCTAGTTTTTTTTGTATTTTTTAGTAGTGACGGGGTTTCACCGTGTTAGCCAGGATGGCTGGATCTCCTGACCTCGTGATCTGCCCGTCTCGGCCTCCCAAAGTGCTGGGATTACAGGCTTGAGCCACCGCGCCTGGCCTATGATGCATTTCTTTCATGATGCATTTCTTTGAAATGTTTGTTATTTTCCAGCAGGTGTCTGAGGCTCTGTTGTTACAATTAACTAGTTTTCTCTCTGTTATTTGAAATGAAATGATTAAACTTTTTTAAAGTTTATTGATTTTTTGTGTGTCCGCCCTTTCAAATCTACTACTGAACCATTTTGGTAAGCTTTTAATTTATGCAAAATTACTTTTTAGATACAAAATTGCTATTTATTTTTTAAAGTTTGCATCTTTTTTTGTATTGATTTTCTCTTTTTCTTTACTCACTATTAATCCATTTTCTTTTAACATATTTATAATAGTTGCTCTGTAGTCTTTAACTGTGAAAACCGAATACCTAGACCCGTTTGAAGTCAGCTTACTTTACAGTCTTCTTCATCTTTAAGCATAAATAAGACTTTTTTTTTTTTTTTTGGTCTACCAATATTTGTTTGAAAACTAGACATTTTCAATAATACGTTGTAGCAAAATTGTTGTTATAAGCAGAAGGAACAGTTTTTATTCCTAGACACTTCTCAAGGTATTGCTTTCTTTTGATTATTTTCCAGTATCCTAAAGTAGTTGTTTTCTTACCATTTTCTAGTTGTTTATTTGTTTCTACAAAGGGTAATTATCCAAACTCTTTATAGTTGATTACTGGAAATAAATCACCTTTATTTTGAGGCTGAGAATATTATATTAATAATTTTCTGATTCAAGTTTTTTGTTATATCCTAGAAACCTGAAACTAAGTTGTGATGTGCAGTGATCTCCATATGTAATGAATAGCAAAATCATATTTCTAGGTCTGTTGTTCTTAATCATGGGAGTATATATTAGTTGGAAAGTATATTTTAATGTCTATGATATTTGGGTCTTACACCAGGGAATTATTATTTACTTTTTGGTATGCTTTCCAGGTGATTACAAAGTGCTGTAATAATTGGTAATAAAAACAATACATGTGGTTAATATTGATGATGATTACTTTTGAAACTATTTACCAAAGCAATGGTTTTAGACTTGGCACTTTTGATACTTGTTTTTTTTTTTTGCTTTTTTTGTTTTTTTTTTGCTTTTTTTTTTAACAGCATAATGCATAATGCTTTATTAAACAGCATAAATGCTTTTCTTAAATTCTGAATATAAATGTAACATGTTTGTCAAAGGAAATGTAGAACACTCTCAAATATATAAAAATGTAAGTTTCTAAAAGTTCATCATCTCCTATTATCACTGCTCTGATTTTTTATTTTGTACATGCATTATTCTCTCTCTATATATATATGTGTATATATATATAGAGAGAGAGAGAGAAAGAGCCTATCTATCTAGATAATAGCCTATCTATATAGATAAATAGGCTATGATTATAGAGTAGTATATATAGTAATTGATAAATCAGAAAATGCAATGGATCCGAGATGTCACCATGCTTACCTAGCACAGGATATATATAAACAGTAACATCTCTGGATCAGAAAACAGACCTTTTATTATTCAAAACAGCAGCTAGACTAGCATCTTATGTTACTTCCCCATATCCCAATTCTCCACAGATTTATGTGATGAGGCCAGATTTTCATCTGCACAAGAACCACAGAATTATGAGACTTGGAGTTTATCTCTGGTGAATAACATATTTATTTCTCCTTTCATCTGAGAAAAGAAAGCTTCTACAAGCTTAAAATTTCACTAAATGGTTTTGCGGTAGGAGATCATCGGCAGGACTTTTTTCCCAAGCACCAGTCATGACCCCTGTTGCCAACTCACTGCTTAGAGCAGGATCTGGTCAATATATGGTCCATTGAAGAAGCCAGGTGAAACCAGTAGATGTAGAACACTCTCAACATGTAGAACGCTCTCAAAACCTAGTGTTTTGAGAATTATAACAATTATATCTGAATTCTGAACAGAAATTTTAACACTTAGATTCCAGAAAACAACATGAGGCTTTGAGTTAGATTACCTTTGAATATCATAATACAGAAATTTGCTAAATTAAAAAATTTCTCAAGGCTGTTCAGATTTGTATTTTGTCCAGCAGAGAAGATTAATATATCTTACATTTTCCAATTTGCATACTTATCTTTCTGTGAAATGAATGTTAATATCATATACTCATTTATTTGATTTGGATTTTAATATTTTTGCATTGATTTGCATGAGATTTTGACACTTTTTTCTTTATTTTATATTTACTGCAAATGTTTCTCAGTTTGCTTTCAATTTCACTTATGTGTATAAATAAAAAATCTTAAATATTTATTTCTATAATTTCATGTTTCTTGTATTTTTACTTCTTTATTCCTCTACAATTTTTGTTTATATATTGTGGGAAGAAGTACTACAACTTGATACATTTTTACAATATCTGTTAAATAAATATCTCAGCATGGTGGATACATTTATATGCTTTTTATAATTTATAATGTCATGTTATTACATGTTGTATGTAATATAGAGGTCTTTAGTAATGTATCATTACTATGTTATATACTATATATACTAGAGTGTTGGGCGGACCAGATCTTTCTTTGATTTATCAATTTCTCAAAATGTTCACAACTATATTCAAAACATGTCTAAAATCTATTCACTTCTTTTCATCCCAATTGTATTACTATTTAATTTTATAAAATGATAATTTTTGTAGCAATAGTTATATAGGAGCAGAGTGGAACTGTTGTAGTAACTACATACATATAATTTTGTTTTAAATTTTACAAATTGCATGCATAGTCTTAAATCAATTTACTTAAGAACTTTAAAAGTGTATATTAAATTATTCTGATAAAATTTAAGCAAACACTCTCATGTTATTGCTTTTATTTTTTAATATTCCAAAACTGAACTTTGTGGTTGGCTGTTGCATGTTGAAAATTCATCTTAATAATATATTTTAATGCTGCCACCCCCAAACAAGATATAAATAAAATACATATGTATAATATATATGTGTGCATATATATGTAGCGTGTTTATATGTATATATTCATATGTGTGTGAATAAATAGAAAACAGCATCAAGAATGTGTTATAAGGAAATATTCAGATATGCACATATTATTTGTATTGCTAGATCAATTCTATGTGCTGACTTCAAAACTTTAGAGACTTTTTAGTAATAGCTTATATTAGTTTAATCAAATCACTATACATGTATAACACCATATATTTAAGACAGAAAAAACACCACATTGATTTAACATTTCTCACAGAATATTATGGTAGACAAATATTTAAGTATGCTGTGGGTATTGAGATTTTTCTCCATTACCAAACATACAATCAAGTGGGGAAAACAGGTAAGTGAAAGAGATGTATCATATCTAAACATTTAATAAGGGAGAGAAGTAAAGAGAGTGAATACCAAGGCCACGGAATACAGGCATAAATAAGAGGAATTTTTTTTTCGAAGGGCATACTGGGAAGCCCATACCTAAAAAAAATCGGTAAACATTTGAAGGGGATGGTGATATAAAAGAAGCAGCAAAGATCCTCAGACAAGAAAACATAGCATGCTAAGGAGTATAATTCCGTCTAGCTAGAGCACAAAAATTTTAGCTTGTATATGGAGAATTATTATACCATAAGTATAATATTATGAAGCAAAGGAGTAACATAAATAGCTTAGTTCCTTAGAAAGAATACAGAGCTAAAATATGCAGAGTGAAATTTGGTTTCTAATGGGAGTAATCTTAGAGACTGCAAGCAGTGATAAAATTGCTACATAAACACAGGTGACAGGTTATGATCTGCCTAATAGTTATCTAACTGTATTTTATCTCTAGTGACAGGGTCTTGCTGTGTCACCAATGCTGGAGCACAGTTACAAAAGATCATCGCTCACTGCAGCCTTGACCTCCTGGGTCAAGTGATGCTCTACAGGAGCCACTGCCCCTAGTTATGGTTCCTGGGCAAGTAATGACTTACTGCTTTATTTTTTTCATAGATATATTCGTTAAATAATTAGTTCCTAACCTAGTCCAAGAACTCACTTCTCATTTTCTTTCTCATATCTGCCTATTACACCTAATACTTTCATTGAAAATCCAATACTTACCATTCATTGATAGTCTTATTTGACCATTCAGTGGTATTTTCAAAAGCAACCACATTGTGTTTCTTAAACTTATTCTCTAGTTTTCTTTACCTTACAGTGGATGTTTCCTGGTTCCTCCCTTACTTGACCTATAACTATTATTATTCTTCATGTCTTTACCCTAAGACTTCATTTCGTCTACCCCTAAGTCTCTCCAGAGGTGGATTAAAAGAAAAATGAATGAAATCTAAACTTCAGGGACCTTCATTTAACTCCTTTAAAAGCACTGAGAGAAGCCATTGCAATATGTGACCATGTCTCTTGACTTAAGTAAAATGTATTGAAGGTATTTATTATAAATAAATTTATTATAAAATAAAGAGAACCACATACATTTTCCTTTACAACTATACCTTATTCGTTTTCCATTTTGCATCTGAAGGAAATGGAATACCTGTGGGTATTTTAGGAACCCAACTAGGGAAAGATACATTAGACGTACATTAAATTTGAGTTTAAGTGGATTTTTATGTAGTTTTCAGTCACTTCTGTATATAATTCAGTTAGTGCTTCTTGGGCAGACATAGGAGTGGCTTCCAGAAATATTTCTACCACTTTCTATGCTGATTTACTAATTCTGCGACACAAAAAGATAGGAACAAGTGTTATATACTAATGTGGACTTGATTTTTCTCAAATTCAGCCCAATCAAAATATTTACAAAGCATTACTAATGAGTTATAAAACAAAAAAGAAATACTTCAAAATTATCAATAAATCAAACATCAATCATTTATGTGAGAAAATACAGACATATGCTATTTTTTCTTTTTAATATAATACTGAAAAGAAATCATTCTTAATTGAGGTGATCAAAGAATAAGATTTTTAAAAATATGAAAATAGGATTATGGAGGTTTGGTGTTATGCTATATAAGTGAATAAATACATTGTTCCTCAGGATTTTGCAAGGTTGATATTTGTCATATTTTATTAACATTTAAAACTTTATTGAGGTTTAACTGATATACCCAAATTACCCATATTTAACATATGCATTTTGGTGAGCTTGGCCATATGCATACACCCATTATTCTCCCATCACTATCAAGGTACAAAATATATCCATCACTTTCAAATATTTTCTTATGTTCTTTTGTGTTTTGTTTGTTTGTTTGTTGTACCAGGAATACTTAACATGAGATAGCTCCACAACATACGCTAAAGTACACCATACTATATTGTTAACTATAGATCTAGAGTTAAGATAGATCTATAGTCTGAAATGTCTCTTCTGATTTGTTGCCTAATTTTTAATAAAACTATTTGTTTTGTTGTTGTTGTTTGAGGCTTTTTGAATTCTAGTAATACTTTATAGACACTAACTTTCAATTTTTTATGTAATTTTTATGTGTCACAAAATAATCTTTTTTGATACATAATATTTTCACATACTCATGGGACATGTAATATTTTGATACATGTATAGAAGGAGTAATGATCAAGTTAGAATATTAGGATAAAATCACCTCAAGTATTTATTATTTCTTTGTGTTGGAAACATTTCAAATTCTCTCTCCTAGATATTTTGAAATATGCAACATATTGTTAACTATAGTCATCCCAATGTACTATTGAAAAATAGAACTTATTTCTTCTAACTATATATTTTTACTCATTTGCCTATCTTTTTTCTCTCCTTCTGCCCAATACACACCCTTCCTGGCCTCTGATAACTATCTTTTTACTCTCCAACCACGTGAGATTCAACTGTTAGTTCCTACGTGTTAGAATATGTGACATTTGTCTCTCTGGGCCGGGCTTTTTTCACTTAACATAACGTCCTTCAGTTTCATCTATAGCACTGCAAATAACAACATTTTGTTCTTGTTTATAGCTGAATACTTTCCATTGTGTATATATACCACATTTTTCTTGTCCACTTATCCACTGATGGGCAGCTAGACTGATTCCATATATTTGCTATTGTCAATAGTGCTGCAATAAACAGGGGACTATAGGTCCCATATTTTGTTATACTGATCTTCTTTCCTTGGATAAATCTCAAGTAGTGAAATTGCTGGATTATGTTATAGTTCCATTTTTAGGGATGGAGCTTATAGGAATGTTTGTATGTAAGACCATGTAATCTGCAAAATAGACAATTTAACTTCCTCTTTTCTAATTTGTATGCCCTTTATCCCTGGCATACAAGAATGATTCAACATATACAAATCAATAAATGTGATATATCACATTAATCACATAAGTAGAATGGTCATTTCTATAGATATAGGAAAAGCATTGAACATGATTTAACAACCTTTCATAATAAAGATGCTCAAAAAATTAGGTATAAAAGGAATATACCACAACTAATAAAGATCTTTCCCCTACTTAAAAATATTATTGCAATTTCTAGTTCCATGTAAATATTTACTCTTATACTGTATTTTGTTTGTTCATTTTGTTTTAAATTCTCAACACAAATCAGATAAGCTTCAGGGTTGAGAGGTAGAGGTAGTCATAAAAGACTCCTTCTCCATGACCTCCACCACTCTTATGGCTTTAGAAACCATCTGCAAAGTAATGCTACTCAAATATGTTCATGATTGCAAATCTGTTTTCCTTAAAGATAGGCCGCTATATTCAATCTTCTTTCTGACATTCTGAGTTGAATTTATATGATTTATTGAATATGTAATAGGTCCTTTGCTAATATTTCTCATCTTTGTAAATGGGAGAGATATTCATTCAGTCTCTTCACCAGTTTAAACAACCTTAACAATGACTAATTTCAAACATTGATGTTATTTGAAATGATATCATTTTTACCAAGGCATATTTTAAATTCCTTACTACACATCCTTGTCAGTTGAATCCTAAGTTCCTATTTATTTTCAATATAGAAGTGGAGAAGAATGTTCATAGAGATTAACCACTATCTTTTCACACATACATAATGCATTCTTACAAACTTTTATTGACAGGATAATGTGATAACACACAGTGCCAGGTGCCAAGTTAAATTAATAAGTGGCTATAATATATTCTAATATTTCTCTATAGAGAAAAATAATATTTTTAGTATAAGTGAGATTGACAGAAAAAAAATACATTTAATTAGAAGAATATGTCTCTATTGTAGGATTGTTTGGAGTTTTATCCATGAAAAAATCCTCTCTAGAAAGCAGCTGTCCTAAAAAATGTTCTATAGCAATAAAGTTCGTCATTTTCAGTGTCTCTTTTTCTGCAAGATAACCTCAGGGATTGAGATAATGTGAGTAAGTTAAACTTCAATCAGTTGAGGAAACATCATCCTAAAGATGTTTAAATTCCCTCTCTTTCCTAAATTTATATAGTCTTATCTCACACTACTAAATATGTTTTTGTCCAAAGTTTATAAAAAGTCCAAAATTAAGAGAGGATGGATAAAAAACATACAGTCAGAAGAATCTCTTGATGTTTTAAACTTACCTTCTTAAGAAAGGAATATATATTAGTTTTCCACTGTGACTGTAAGAAAGTAGCAAAATCTGGGTGGTTTCCAACAACGAAAAATTGATAACTACACACTTAAAAATGTTTAAAGTGGTAAATTTTATGTTAAACATATTTAACCACAAAAAAATATTAGCAGCAAATAAAATAAGATGAACTCTATGTACTCCGTTTCCCACACCAAAATAACGTTGCAGCTTTCTCAAAAAAGCTTTTTAAGGAAAAATATATAGAGAGATTTGCTCGAGGGAGAGAAAGTTACAGACATGGTGCTAAAATAATTTTTTAAGTATTAACAACAAATGAACAAAAAGTCATCTTTGTTTAAAATAGTAAAATGATAGTATGAAAATTTTTTTATTCAGGAACGACTGATGATATTTAATCACATTAAAATAAGAATTCATATATTATTTTAAATTCGTTTATTCAACGTTTGTTGTTTATAAAATTTTCACGTTTTATTCACATGCATAATTTTGTCAAGTTTCTGTGAGATATTTTTCAATAAAATTTTAATTGAAATCTTAATTACAACACAATTAGTACTTATGATGAAATAAAAGTACTTATAGAAATGCAGATCACACAACTTAAAAAGTAAAAAAAAAACACAAAACTGTGTTTGCAGTTTTGCTGTATTCCTATTTTTTATTTTATTTTATTTTATTTTAACTTCTGGGTAGGGTACATGTTCAGGATGCACAAGTTTGTTACATAAACATGTGATATAGTGATTTGCTGCACCTATCAATCCATCACCTAGGTATTAAATCCAGCATGCATTAGCTATTTTTCATAATGCTCTCCCACTCCTTCCTTCCCCTGACAGGCCCCAGTGTGAGTTGTTCCCCCTTCTGTGTCCATGTGTTCTCATTGTTCAGCTCTCACTTAAAAGTGAGAACATGCAGTGTTTAGTTTTCTGTTAATGCGTTAGTTTACCGAGGGTAATAGCTTCCAGCTTCATTCATGTCCCTGCAAAGAACATGATCTCATTCCTTGTTATGGCTGTATAGTATTCCATGGTGTATACGCATCACATTTTCTTTACCCAGTTTATCACTGATGGGCATGTAGGTTGATTCCATGTCTTTGCTATTGTGAATAGTGCTACAATGAACATACATGTTAATGTATCTTTATAATGGAATAATAAATACTCCTTTGAGTATATACACAGCAATGGGATTGCTGGGTCAAATGGCATTTCCAGTTCTAAATCTTTGAGGAATTACCACACTGTCTTCCACAATGGTTGAAATAATTTGCATTCCCACCAACAGTGTGAAAGTGTTCCTATTTCTCCACAATCTCTCCAGCATCTGTTGTTTTTTGACTTTTTAATAATCACCATTCTGACTGGTGTGAGATGGTACCTCACTGTGGTTTTGATTTGCATTTCTCTAATGATCAGTGATGTTGAGCTTTCCTGTATATGTTTGTTGGCTGCATGAAGCTCTTCTTTTGAGAAGTATCTATTTATGTCCTTTGCCCACTTTTTGATGGGGTTGTTTGTTTTTTTTCTTGTAAATTTGCTTAGGTTCCTTGCAGATTCTAGATATTAGACCTTTGTCAGCTGGATAGATTGTAAATAATGTTTCCAATTCTGTAGGCTGCCTGTTCTCTCTGATGATAGTTGTTTTTGTTTTGTTTTGTTTTGCTTTTGTTTTTTTCTATACAGAAGCTCTTTAGTTTAATTAGATCTCATTTGTCAATTTTTGCTTTAGTTGTCATTGCTTTTGGTGATTTTGTCATAAAATCTTTGCTCATGCCTATATCCTAAATGGTATAGCCTGGATTTTCTTCCAAGGTTTTTATAGTTTTGGGTTTTACATTTGCAATCAGAAATGATAAGGGAATACTACCACTGACTCCACAGAAATACAAATAACCATCAAAGAATACTATAAACACCTCTATGAAAATAAACTGGAAAATATGAAGAAATGGATAAATTCCTGGACACATACCCCCTCCCAAAACTGAACCAGGAGACAGTTGTATATATTAATAGACCAATAACAAGTTTTGAAATTGAAGCAGTAAGAAATAGCCTATTGTGATGGTTAATACTGAGTGTCAACTTCATTGGATTAAAGGATGCAAAGTATTGATCGAGGGTGTGTCTGTGAGGGTGTTGCCAAAGGAGATTAAAATTTGAGTCAGTGGACTGAGAAAGGCAGACCCATATTTAACCTGGGTAGGCACTATCTAATCAGCTGCCAGTGCAGCAAAGATAAGGGCAGGCAGAAGAATGTGAAAAGACTAGACTGTCTTAACCCCCCAACCCACATCTTTCTCTTGTGCTGGATGCTTCCTACCCTTTAACATCGGACTTCACATTCTTCAGCATTAGGGCTCAGACTGTCTTCCATGCTTCTCAGCTTGCAGCTGGCCTATTCTGTGACCTTGTGATTGTGTGAGTTTAATATTCCTTAATAAATTCCTCCTTATATATACTCTATCTATCCTATTAGTTCTGTTCCTAAAGAGGATCCAGAAAAAATATACCTATCAACCAAAAAAGGTCCAGGACCAGATGGATTTACAGCTGAATTCTACCAGAAGTACAAAGAGGATCTGGTACCATTTCTTCTGAAACTACTCCAAACATTTGAAAAGGAGGGATTCATCCCTAACTCATTTCACGAAGCCTGCATCTTTCTGATACCAAAATCTGGCAGAGATACAACAAAAAAAGAGGAAACTTCATGCTAATATCCATGATGAACATCAATGAAAAAATCCTCAATAAAATTCTTGCAAACTAAATCCAACAACACATCAAAAACTTATCCACCACCGTGTTTCATCTCCAGGAGGCAAGGCTGGTTCAACATATACAGATAAATAAACGTTATTCAAATCCATCACATAAACAGAACTAAAGAAAAAAATGATTATCTCTAAATGCAGAAAAGATCCTCTATAAAATTCAACATCCCTTCATGTAACAAACTCTCAATAAACTAGGCATTGAAGGAATATACCTCAAAATAATAAGTCTTCTATGACAAACCCACAGCCAATATCATACTGAATGGGCAAAAGCTGAAAGCATTCTCCTTGTATCTCTATTTTCATTTGCTACTACAAGTATATCCCGAAACTGAACCTTCTAAGTGTGAAGGTTACTCATTCAATTAGAAATCAGTAAAGTTTATAGAACACTTTGACAGAGATTTAGGATAATACACCTTGTGGTTTACACCTCTAAAATATGCCATCTATTTTAAACTTAATTAAAATCAAAGAAGAGAAATTTGAGGCCACGTCAGCATGCTGAATTTTCCTTCATGATGATAAAGATTGTACTGTTCATAGAGCGTAAATTAATAAAGACTTAAATGTGGAAATGAATTCTAATTTAAAATATGTTGGAACTGCCAAATTGATATTTTAAGAGAAGACAAAGTGATAGGTTTCTTAAAAGAAAATGTGTTTCACTGTCACATGCATTCTAATGTAGCAAGATTTTTAAATGTCTTATGCCTTCCTTTATTAAACAGATCTCTATGCCTTTCTCTCACCCCAAATCTTCCTTTTTCTATGTGGATATGTATGTGTATGCTCCTTTTAGGAAATTCTATGGAACAAGATAAAGATAATTTCTCAAGGAAAAAACAATATAAATATTGTCACAAAAATCCATGTACAGACAGCACCATACACTTTATAAATGCCTGCACCAATTCCCCCGAATGCTGAGTTAGGGGGAAAGAAACAAATTGCAGATAATTAAGGTATCAAATTATGTCTCAACTTGATTATCTTAATGCTTATTGAATACTGTTGTGGACAGAGAAAAACAGTTCAAAATACAACTATGACACATAATAATGTCTGCCTCAAGACATTTAGAGGAATACAAAACATGGACAGATTTATTTTCCTTAATCTCTTGGTAAATTTTATGTAGTCAAGTTCATGCCTTGTGATTTATCAGTGATTTTGTTCTAGTAGCTTTCACATCTGAAATTATAAAAGGTAATTTAAAATTTTTTTGGGTGAAAGTGAACTGAACTAACCAGTTTAGTTAGAACCAAGCCAAACTTCATCCTACACTTCCTTGAATATTATAAGCCACATAGAAATCTGTCACAGAACTTACATTCTTAATTCTTCTATATGAACTAGTTCAGTAACTAACGTTTTTAAAAGGAAGATAAAAATACATATACATTCAGTGGAATGTTCTCATCTATAAAGAGACTAGACCAGTGTGATCTAGAAAAGTTAACATAGCAAGTTATTTACTTAATTTAAAATATCTACTTAATGGAGTTCATAATTATCTTTAGCAATCAGTTTTTTGTATTTCCAAACAAACAACTTTGGTTTGCACACTTGTGCATGGTAAAACAGTGTAATAAAAGAAAGCAATGTAAAATTATTTTAAAAATACTTCCAAACTTCAGGTTTATGCCTCACATATTATGTCTGTAGGGCAAGAATTTTTATTTGATAATATCATTTGATTCTCTGCATACAAAAAATATTTTTCACAAGCACTATAATTACTTAAGTAAAAACAAGAAAAAATGATTATTTTTAGCTTAAATGCCATCATTAGGCTTGCGTTTAATCTCTTGGCTATCTTTCTTCTCTCTTTGACTTGTCTGTTTTTTGCTATTCAAGCATTAGTGGGAAGGTTACTTTACATTGGCCAATGGAAGTAAATTATTTGGAATTTTAATTCAAAACGAAAAGCCACTAATGATGATTATAATCTGTACCTAGTATTAATAATACGTCCATAGACACATTACTGTGGGCAGGATTTAGAGTACTTAATCGACTCAGCTTTGACGGTGAAGCAATATCTATGCTTATCGGAGTTGGTTTTAGTTAGTGCTCCCAAATCATGAGTATTAGAAAAGTGACAGCATATAAAATGTCAATGGGTAATGAAATTGTCTACCTCAGTACTGAAAATAATGATTTAACAATAATCTTCTGAATGCTAAAATCTTAAAATTTGCTCAATCATATTTTCAGAATATTTATGTTTGTGATGATATTGTAATCAAATAAACCAGGTTTTGACACATATAAAATTTTACATTATTTCTATTAATCACATGCATATGATTTATACATTTGCACTGATACTCTGTTCCATTGGTCTCTATGTCTGTCTTTATGCCAATACCACACTGTTTTTATCATTGTAATATTGTAATAAGCTTCAAAATCAGGAAATGTGAGTGCTACATGTTTGCTTATTGTTAAAGATTGTTTTGGGTACTAGTGGTTCCTTGATATTTTATATATATTTTAAGATAAATTTTTCTTTTTCCAGAAAAAAAATCATTGGAGTTTTGATAAGGATTACATTCAATCTGTAGAACACTTTGGGTAGTATTATCTTCATAATATTAAGTCTTCTACTCCATGATCATGAGATTTATTATAATTTATTTATGTTTACTTTAATGTCTTTCATCAGTATTTTGTAGTTTTTATTGTACAATTCTTTCACCTCCTTGATTAAATTAAATCTGAAATATGTTATTATTTTTCATGTTATTATAAATGTAATAGTTTTCTTAAATTTGTTTTTGAATTTTTACTATTAGTATGTATAATTGCAACTACTTTTGGTGATGACTTGCCCTGCTACTTTACTAAGTTTTTTATTAGCTCTAACAATTTTTATGAAATACCTAGTGTTTTCAATGTATCAAGTTATGTCATCTGTGAACAGAGATAATTTTACTTCTTTATTTCCAAATGTAATGACTTTCTTCTTCTTGCCAAAGTGCTCTGGCTAGAACTTCTCATATTATATTTGATAGAAATGATGAAATTGGATATCCTCGCCTTATTTCTGATGTTAGAGAAAAAGTTTTTGGTTTTTCATTAATGATCATAATGTTCACTTGGATTTTTATACATAATTATTATTATATTGAGGTAGTTTCCATCTATTTCTAGTTTTTCGAATGTTTTCGTCATGAAAGACTGCTTAATTTTGCCAAATAATTATGTTCTTCATGAATTGAAATGATCAAGGTTTTACTGTTTCTTCAACCTTTTAATTTGGTGCATTACAGTCATTGATTTTTACATGTGGGAACACTCCAGAATAAGTTTCACATGGTCACTGATATGCTTTGAATTTGTTTTCCCACCCAAATCTCATCTCAAATTGTAATCCCTGGGTATTGAGGGAGGGACCTAGTTGGAGGTGATTGAATCATGGGGCCAGTTTCCCCCGTACTGTTCTCATGGTAATGGGTGAGTTATCATAAGATCTGATGATTTCAGAAGGGCCTATTCTCCCTTTGCTTCCTCTCTCTCCTGTCACCATGTAAGACATGTCTGCTTCTCTGACTATAAGTTTCCTGGGGCCTCCCTAGTCATGCAGAACTGTGAGTTAGTTTCTTTTATAAACTACTCAGATTTGGGCAGTTATTTATAGCAATGTAAAAATAGACTAATACAGTAAATTGGTACCATTAGGGTAGGGTACTACTATAAAGAAAACCTGAAAATGTAGAAATAACTTTAGAACTAGGTAGCAAGCAGAAATTGGAACAGTGTGGAGGGTTCAGAAGAAGATAGGAAGATGTGAGAAAGTTTGGAACTTCCCAGAGATTTGTTGAATCATTTTGACCAAAATGATGATAGTGGCATGGACAATTAAGTCCAAACTGAGGTGGTTTGAGATGGAGATGAAGAACTTATTGGGAATTGGAGCAAAAGTCATTCTTCCTATGCTTTAGTAAAAAGACTGGCAATATTTTACTAAATGTACCTAAAGATCTGTGGGACTTTGAATTTGAGAAAGACAATTTAGAGTATCTGGCAGAAGAAATTTCTAAGCAGCGAAACATTCAAAAGTGACCTGGGCACTCTTAAAAGTATTCAGTTATATGCATTGACAAAGAGATAGTCTTCAGTAGAAATTTATATTTAAAAGGGAAGCAGAGCATAAAGGTTTGAAAAATTTGCAGCCTAACCATGTGGTTGAAAAGAAGAACCTATTTTTCTGAGGAGGAATTCAAGCAGGCTGCAGAAATTTGCATAAGTAAGAAGAAGCTGAATGTTAATCACCAAGACAATGGAGAAAATATATCCAGAGCATGTCAGAGATTTTTATGGCAGCCCCTCCCATCACAGGCCTGGAGGCCTAGGAGGAAAAAGTGGTAGGTGATTGGATCATGGAAGCAGTTTCCCCAGTGCTCTTCTCATGTTAGTGAGTGAGTTCTCATGAGATATGATTATTTTATAAGGGGCTGTTTCCCCTTTGCTTCCTCTCTCTCCTGCCACCATGTAAGAAACACCTGTTTCCCCTTCCACCATGATTGTAAGTTTTCTGAGGTCTCCCAACCATGGGGAACTCTGAGCCAATTAAATCTCTTTCTTTTATAAATTCCTCTGTCTCAGGCAATTTTTTAAAGCAGCGTAAAATGGACTAAGACAGTCATGATATGTCATTCTTTCATTAAGCTGTTGAATTCAGCTTTAAATATTTTGTTGAGGATTTTTGCATTCATGCTTATTAGATATATTTGTCTGCAGTTTTCTTGTAGTGTTGTTATCTGGCTTTGATATCAGGCTAGTGCTGATATAATGGGGCTGTGGCATCATGACCTAATTACCTCTGAATTCTTCACCTACTAATACCATCACCTTGGGAGTTAGGATTTCAACATACAAATTTTGGGGGAACATAAATATTCAGACCATAGTAGATACATGCATTTCCTTAGGAAACTTAGCTTAGGAAAATTATATCACTTAAATCATTAAACATATGTGGAAGGAGCACAGCAAGATGGTTAAATAGAAACCTATACTGTTTTTTTTTTTTTTTTTTTCCCACAGGAACACCATATTTTAACAACTAACTAGACATAAAAAGCAGTGCTACAGGAACCAAAAATTAGGTGAGCCATAAAGCACTTTGACAGGAAAACCAAATTTTAAGAGCAAACTATGCACTAAAAGCATCATTAGAAAATGTAAAATTCAGGTGATCACTAGTGGTATCTAGTTTTAACTTTATATTGCCAAAAGGGCCAGTGAAAGTGGGTAAGAGAGGCAGTCATGCACTGCTGACACCTCCAGCCTCCCAGCTTCCAACAGCAACCCTTGGCATGGAGAATTTGTGTGCTTAGGACAAGGAAAGCTCAATTCCTGAGGGGCTTCACATTGAACTCAGTGTTTCCTTGTCACAGCAGAATGCAAACGGTACCCAGATAATGTTTGCCCTTTGAGGGAGCTTTTGGATCAGTCCTAGCCAGAAGGGAATCACCCATCTCAGTGGCCAAAGTGTGTGTTATGACAAGCCTACCACCATGGGCTAAAGTACTTTGGGACCCTAAGTGAACTTGAGGAACGGTCCAGACCACAAGTACCGCAATTCCTTGGCAAGTCAGTCCTTGTCCTGAGCTGGGCTCAGAGTCAGTGCACTTGGAGGGCACATGACCTACTGAGACACCAGCCATGGCAGCTAAGGAAGGACTTGTGCCACTTTCCCCTCATTGCCCAGCAGTGATGATGGGATACAGAGAAATCTATGTGATTGGAAGAGGGAGAGTGCAGCAATTATAAGACTTTACATTGACCTCAGTGCTGGCCTGTTATAGTGGAGAGCAAAGCTGTGCTAGGCTAAGCAGTGCCTGCAAATTGAAGGAGCTCCTAGACTAGACCCAGGTGGAGGGGGATTGCCCATTACAGCAGTCAGAACTTGAATTCCTTGGCAGGCCTTGCCAGTATGAGCCAATGTGCTCTAGGATTCTAAGTAAGCTTGAAAGGCAGTCTAAGATATAAGGACTGAAATGCCTAAGAAACTCCTAGTGGTGCTCTTGGCTTGGAGACAATGGCTTGGGCTGGCACATGACCTAGAGAGATACCAGAAAGGGTAGCTAAGGGAGTGCTTGTACTACACCCCTCTGCCAAACTCAGGCTGCAGAGCTGACAGCAACAAAAGTGACTGCTTCTTTCTGCTTGAGGAGAAGAAACTAAAGACTAAAGAAGACTTCATCTTACATCTTGGATACCCGCACAGCCACAGTAGGATAGGACACCACTGCCTTGAAGGAAAGAAACCATTCCAGGCAGGATTCATCCCTTGTTGACTAAAAAGCCCTTGGTCACTAAATAACCAACAATGATACCCAGGTAATAAGATGTGGGCCTTGAGATTTGAGATGTGCTGGCTTCAGGGTGACTCAGCATACTCCCAGCTGTGGTGGCTATGGTGAGACTCCTGTTTGAGAAAAGCAGAGAAAAGGGTAAGCAGGATTTTGTTTTGCACCTTAGGTACCAACTCAGTCAGAGAGATAGAGCACCAAGCAGGTTCTTGGGGTTCCTGAATTCAGGCCTAGACTCTTGATCAATATTTCTGAGCATACCCTGAGCCAGAGAGTATCCCACACTACCCTGAAAGGTGAATCTCAGTCCTGGAAGCATTCACTAGAGGCTGACTGAAGAACCCTTAAGATTTAAGTTAACGTCAGTGGTAGCCTGATAGAGCATGTTGTGGGCTGGTCACGCAAGTGGCTACAGAGAGAGACTCCTCTGCTTATGAAAAGGTGAGGGAAGAGGAAGAAGGACTTTCTATTGTGTTTTGAGTGCCCGCGTAGCAACAGTAGAACAGAACATCAGATGAATTTCTGAGGTTTTTTACTCTAAGTCCTGGCTCCCAGACAGCATCTCTGGCCCCAGTCAAGGCCTAAGAAAATTGCCACACTGAAGGGAGGGACAGAATCCTGGCTGGCTTTGCCTCTGGCTGATTGTAGACCCCTAGGGACTTGAGGGAACATATGTATTAACCAGGTAGTGGTTACAGTGGGCCTTCAGCAAGACTCAGTGCTCTGCCGCCTTCAGGTCTGACTTTGCACTGTCCCAGTGTTGGTGACCACAGAGAAGCTTGTGTTTCCCCACCCCTAGTTCCAGGTTGTGTAACCCACACAGAGAAACATTTTTTCATTTGAGAAAGAGTAAGTTAAAAGAAAATAGTATCTGCCTGGTAATTTGGACAATTTTTACAGACATTTTCCAACACCTCCAAGGTGGAACTTCTACAAGTCTACAAGTACTACAGCATTATTGGATCTGGGACCCAAGTTCCTTTGAACACCTGGAAAGCCTACCCAAGAAAGGCAGGCACAAATAGGCCCAGACTGTGGAAACTGCAATAAATGCCCAACTCTTCAATGCCCAGACACCAAAGAACATCTACAAGCATCAACACATTCGGGAAAACATGACTTCACCAAATAAAATGAATGAGGCATGAGGGACCAATTCTGGAGAAACGGACAGGTGACCTTACATGTAGAAAATTCAAAATAGCTGTGTTGAGGAAACTCAAAAATATTCAGAATAACACAGAAAACGAATTCATAATTCTATCAGATAAGTTTAACAAAAAGACTTCAATTATTAAAGAGAGTCAAGCAGATACTCCAGAGTTGAAAAGTGCAATTAATATGCTGCATCATGATCCCTTAATAGCAGAATTGACCAAGTGGAAGAAAGAATTAGTGAGCTTGAAGACAGGCTCTTTGAAAATACACAGGCAGAGGAGACAAAAGGAGGAAGAATTAAAAAGAATGAAGCATACCCACAAGATCTAGAAAATAGCTTTAAAAGGGAAAATCAATCATGAAGGAAAAATAGAGACCTTCCCAAACAAAGAAAAGCTAAGCGATTTCATCAACACTAGATCTGTTCTACAAGAAATGCTAAAGGGAGTTCTTCAATATAAATGAGAAGAACATTAGTGAGTAATAATATATCATCTGAAGATATAAAACTCACTGGTAATAGCACACAAAAAAACACAAAATATTCTAACCCTGCAAATGTGATGTGTAAACTACTCTTATATATTGAGTAGAAAGGCAAAATGATGAACCAATCAAAAATAATAACTAAAATAACTCTTCGAGACATAGACAGTATAATACAACATAAAGAAAAACAACAAAAAGTTAAGAAAAGGGAGTGAAGTTAAAGGGTACAGGTTTATAGATTTTTTTGCTTGTTTGTTTGTTTATGCAGTGTTGTCATTAATTTAAAATAATGTATTATAGGAGAGTATTTGCAAACCTCATGATAACCTCAAATTGAAAAACATATAATGAATACACAAAAATTAAAAAGCAAAAAATTAAATAATGGAGAAAATCAACTTCACTAAAAGGAAGATAGAAGAGAAAGTAAAGAAGAAAGATAACACCACAAAGCAATCATAAAATAAATAACAATGGGTAAGTTCTTATCAATTATAATATTGAATGTAAATGGACTAATCTGTTTAATCAAAAGACACAGAGTGACTGAATGAATAAAAAAGCAAGACCCAGTGATCTGTTACCTACAGAAAACATACACTTCCTCTACAAATATGCATATAAATTGAAAACGAAAACATGGAAATAAATATCCCATGCGAATGGAAACCAAAAGAGAGCAAGGGTAGCTATTCTTACATCAGACAAAATAGATTTCAAGACAAAAACTGTTAAAAAAAAAAAATCATTATATAGTGATAAAGAGGTAAATTCAGCAAGATAATATAACAATTATAAATATATGTACACCCAATACTGGAGCACCCACATAAAACAAGTATTATTAGAGCTAAAGAGAGAGATAGGCCTTGACACAACAATAGCTGAAGTCTTTAACATCCCACTTTCAGTTTTGAACAGATAATCCAGACAGAAAATCAACAAAGAAACATTAGACTTAATATGTACTGTAAATCAAATAGACCTAATAGATATTTACATAACATTTTATCTAAGGGTTCCAAAATAAACATTCTTCTCCTCAGCACAAGACTCATACTCAAGAAATGACCATGTATTAGGTCACAAAATAAGTATGAAAACATTCAAAAAATTGAAATAATATCAAGTATGTTCTCTGGTCACAATGAAATAAAACTAAAAGTCAATAACGAGGAATTTTGGAAACTATACAAGCACATGGAATTAAACTATATGCTTCTGAATGACCAGTGGGTCAATAAGAAATTAAGAAGGAAATTGAAAATTTCTTAAAAGAAATGGTAATGTAAAAACAACATACCAAAACCTATGGGAGACAGCAAAAGCAGTACCAACGGAGAAATTTATAGCTGTAAGTGTCTACATCAAAAAAGAGAAAAAAGAAACTCTACAAATAAATAACCTAACAATGCATCTAAAGAACTAGAAAAGGAAGAGCAAGCCAACTCAAATTAGTGGAAGAAAAGAAAAAATATCAGAGCAGAAGTAAATGAATTTGAAACCAAGAAAATATGAAAGATCAATGAAACAAAAAATGTCTTTTTTTGAAAAGATAAACAAAATTGACAATCCTTTAGCCAGACTAACAAAGAAAAAAAAGAGAAAAGACCCAAATAAATAAAACCAGAAATGAAAAAGGAGATGCTACCCCTGATACCACAGAAATTCAAAGGTTTATTAGTGGCTATTGTGAGCAACTGTATGCCAACAAATTAGAAAATTTAGTGAAAATGGATAAATTCTCAGACACATACCACATACAAAGACTGAGCCATGAAAAGAATCCAAAACCTTCAGCCCAATAACAAGCAACGACAGCATAATAAAATGTCTGGGACCTGATGACTTCAATGCTGAACTCTACCAAATATTTAAATAAAACCTGATACTAGTCCTCCTCAAAGTATTAAAAAAAATAGAGGAATACAGAATACTTCCAAGCTTACTCTACAAGTCTAGTATACCCTGACATCAAAACCAGACCACGACACATCAAAAAAAGAAAACTACAGGCAAATATCTCTGATAAACATTGATGCAAAAGTCTTCAACAAGATACAAACTGAATTCAGCAATACACTGAAAGATCATTCATCATAATCAAGTAGAAATACAAGGATGATTCAACATATGCAAACAAATCAATCTGATATATCATATCAAGAGAATGAAGGCTGTATGTGAACATTTCAAATTATGCTGAAAAATCATTTGATAAAATTCAACATCTCCTTATGATAAAACTTTTAAAAAGCTGGGTATAGAAAGAACATACCTTAATATGATAAAAGCTATATACAACAGATCCAAAGCTAGTGCCATATTGAATGGGAAAAAAACGGAAAGCCTTTAAGGTTTGGAACATGACAGAGATACCCACTTTCCCACTGTTATTCAACAAACACTGGAAGTCCTAGTTAATGCAATAGGAAAAGAGAAAGAAATAAAGGTCATCCAAATTGAAATGGAAGAAGTCAGACTTTTATTGTTTTTGCAGATGAAATGATCTTATATTTGGAAAAACTTAAAGACACCAAAAACAAACAAACAAACAAACAAACAAACAAACAAACAAAAACCTGTTAGAATGGATAAACTAATTCAGTATAGGTGCAGGATACAAAATCAACATACAAATATTTGTAGCATTTCTATATGCCAACTGGGAACAATCTGAAAAAGAATTTTTTAAAAATCCCATTTATAATAGTAACACATAAAATTAAACATGTGGGAACTGACTTAACTGAAGAAGGAAAAGATCTCTACAATAAAAATTACTAAAAACTGATGAAAGAATTTGAAGGGGACACACACACACACACACACACAAATGGAAAGATATTTCATGTTCATGAATTAGAAGAGTGAATATTGTTAAAATGTCCATACTACCCAAAGCAATCTATGCAATCCAGTGACTTTCTTGACAGAAATATAAAACAACACTCTTAAAATTTATATGGAACCATAGAAAATCCAAAAGAGCCAAAACTATCCTGAGCAAAAAGAACAAAACTAGAGGAATCACTTTTTCTGAACTTCTGATTATACTACAGAGGTATAGTAATCAAAACAACATGATACTAACATAAAAATAAACACATTGAACAACGAATTGAAAAAAGAACCCAGAAACAAATCCACACACCTGCAGTGAACTCATTTTCAACAAAGGTACCAAGAACATGCACTTGGAAAATGACAGTCTCTACAATAAATGGTGCTAGGAAAACTGGATGACCATATGCAGAAGAATGAAACTAGACCCTTATTTGTCACATATACAAAAATCAAACACAAATAGACTGAAGACTTAAATTTGAGACTTTAAGCTATGAAATTACTACAAGAAAATATTGGGGAAGCTCCCTGGGACACAAGTTTGGGCAAATAGTTTCTTGAGTAATACCCTACAAGCACACTCAGGCAAAGCAAAAACGGATGAATGGTTCACATCAAGTTAAAAATCTTCTGCACAGCAAAGAAAAGAATTAACAAAGTGAAGAGATGACCCACAGAGTGGGAGAAAATATTTGCAAACTACCAATCTGACATGGAATTTGTAACCATACTATAAAAGGAGCTCAAATGACCCTACGGGGGGAAAAAAGAAACAAACAAACTAATAATCTATTTTAAAATTTTGTGAAAGATTTTAATATACATTTCTCAAAAGAAGACATACAAATGGCAAATAGGCATATAAAAAGGTCCTCAGCATCATTGATCATCAGAAAAATGCAAATCAAATTACAATGAGATATCATCCCACCTCAGTTAAAATGGCTTATATCCAAATGACAGGCAATAACAAATGCTGACAAGAATGTGGAGAAAAAGGAATCCTTATACATTGTTAGTAGGAATGTAAATTAGTACAACCTCTATGGAGAGCACTTTGGAGCTTCCTCAAGAAAAAATAAAAAAATAGAGCTACTATATAATTCAGCAATCCCACTGCTTTTGGTATCCACCCACAAAGTATATTGAAGAGATGTCTGCGCTCTCATGTTTGTTGCAGCACTATTCACAACAGTCAAGATTTGAAAGCAACCCAAATATCTATCAACAGATAAGTAAATAAACAAAATATTGTATATATACACAATGGAGTATCATGTAGCCATAAAAAATGATGAGATCCTGTTGTTTGCAACAACATAGATGGAAATGAAGATCATTCTATTAAGTTAAATAAGTCAGACACAGAAAGACAAACTTTATGTCTTCTTGCTTATTTGTGGTAGCAAAAAATCAAAATAATTAAACCCAGGGAGATAGAAACTAGAAAGATGGTTATCAAAGGATGGGAAGTTTTGAGGTGAATGTAGGGGGCAGAGAAGAGTGGATGGTTAATGAATACAAAATTAAAATAGTTAAATAGTTAAATACTATGAATAAGACATAGTATTTGCTAGCACCACAGGGTGACCATAGTCAATAATAATTTAATTGTATCTTTTAAAATAGGTAAAAGAGTATAATTTGTTGGAACACAATGGATCAATGCTTGAGGGGATGGATACCCTATATTGCATGCTGTAATTGTTACACATTGCATGCCTGTATCAGGGTATATTGTGTACCCCATTAATATATACACACACTATGAACCTGCAAAAATAAAATATTTGGCATTTTCTTGCACCAAAAATAATGAAATACTTAGGAATAAACTTAACTAAATATGTGAATGACTTATACACTGAAAATTATAAAACACTGATGAAAAGCATTGAACAGGAATTAAAGAAAATTAAAGATATCCTGTGTTCATGTAATGGAAGAATTATTATTGTTATAATAATTACACCATATAAAGTTACATACACATTCAGTGCAATCTCTACCAAAATCCCAGTAGCATTTTTACAGAAGTAGAAAAAAAAATCTAAAATTCATATCTAACCATGCTAGACCATAAAATGCCAAACTGACTTATAGAGAAGAGGAACAAAACTGGAGGCCTTATACTTCTTGATCTCAAAATATGTATCAAAGCTACAGTAGTCAAAAAAAGATAGTGTGGTACTGGCACAAAGACAAACATATCAACCAATGAGACAGAATAGAGATTTCAAAAAACTGAATCCTAACATGTATAGTCAACGGATCTTCAAAATGGGTGCCAAAATACATAATGAGGGGAAGGACAGTCTCTTCAACAAGTGGTGCTGGGAAAACTAAATATTCACATGCAAAAGAATGATATTGAATCCTTATCTTACACCACATACAAAAATCAACTGAAAAGTGATTAGACATAAAAATATAATACGTGAGACTAAAATTTCTAGAAGAAAATATAGGAAAATGCTTCATGACATTGACCTTAGCAATGATTTCATGGATATATATGTGATTGTTCACAAAAGCACAGACAACACAACAAAAATAAGTGGGAATCCATCAGGATAAAAAAAAAACTTTATGGAAAAGGAAAAAAAATCAACAGTTTCAAAAAAGCAACCTGTAAAATGGGAGAAAATATTTTCAAACCATATATCTGAAAAGGTGTTAATCTTCAAAGTAATTAAAGAAGTCCTACAAATGAATAGCTTAAAAAACTCATAACCTGATTAAAAGATGGGCAAAGAAACGGAATAGATACTTCTCTGAAGAAAATACACAAATGGATAATGGTATATGAAAAGGTGTTTAAACAATTACTAATCAGGAAAATGCAAGTGAAAACCACAATGAAATATCACCTCTGTGGCAGAATTCTTACAATTTTATGTTGCCTCAGAGTCTGTTATGAATCTTTTTTAACTGTCTCATAAAGCAGTAGGGCTTAGTCTTCCTTGACACAGTTTCCAGTTTTCTATAGTCTCCCAGATCCTCAGTGTGTTCAATCCAGATACCTTCTTCATAACTGCCTCCTCATGGGACATGTAGATACAATCAATTCCACCTACTCCACTGACCCTCACACCTCTAAGGTGAGTCCATTGAGGTTTCTTAGAAAGTAGTCAAAATAGGACATAGTACAGAAGCTAACATTTTACTGCCTTTGGATAAAGTCATTTGAGAATATAATGCTTAGAGCTTCGGGAACCGTTGTGAAGACATCAGAATGAAGCCAAAATAATCACTTAGAATCCAAAGCAAAAATTATTAAAGCCCTAAATCAATTAATATTTCTTATATTATATAATAACATGTTTATTTCCACATTCTGTTATTTGAAGCCAAAATCATCTTAACTGATTTACTTGATATTATTTAACTATTAAAAATCAGTAAAAATAAAAGTAACTGAGTTATTTCAACCATTTAGTGTAATTAAAACTGATTAAATGACTTGTACAACGTTTCTGTGCTTCAGAAATCCTCTTCATTGCTTAAGATGAAAGTGTAAAATAAACCTACCCAGCATGCCCATTAATTTATTTACTGAAAAGCAATATTTTTAGCTCTATAGCAGTAGCAATCAAATGTTCTTCAGGAGCAATATTGAGGTTCTCTTTGGCTTAATGCAGTTAAATGAGTTTAGTCTAAAATTTCAAGCATTATAACACACTGATTAGATCTGAATCACCTACATTTTGTTTATTTGAAAAGGTGAAAACTTGGTTTTGGAAGACATTTTTCGATTATCCTTGAAAATTCCATGATCTGAAATTTTTATGAGAAGATCTTTGAAGATATTTCCTTTTATGAAACTAGCTATTATTTAAGTATGTGTATTGTAAGTGACAGTGTTTGCTTTATTTATCCAGGCAGAGGTTTGAGCCATTTGTTCCCTAGGAGAGACGGGAGAAGGGTAATACGGTCTCCTTATCTCAGGAATGGCTCATACCCTCTCCCTTGCTTGCACTGCCTTCTGAAGGTTTCCACAGCTCCCTGTTTGTTACAGTCTTTCTCATGAGCACATAAAGTTGTTTGTAGAGAGGAGTTGTAAGTCTGTGCAAACGCAGCTTTTGTTTGTCGCCCTGAAGTATTTTGTAGTGGTCATACTTGGCTTCTAGCAATTCATTAAAAATTGTAACTGGATCTTATCTGCTTCTGTGTTGGTTCCATATTTCTCCTGTATTCTACTCTAAGGAAGGGTGTGCTTGTGTTTATGTCTCTCCTTGGAGGTCCATTTTTTTTTCTTAGGTATCAGGTTATTTGATTGGCTTCCTGTCTCAACTCTGTAATATGTTCAAGGTTTCATAGATTATCTGGCTTTTTCTTGTTGTTAACAGGGGAATGACACCTTTTCTAGCTTTTTACATTCTAAGAAGAAGCTCAAGTGTCTCAGTTTTCATTAAAGCAGCAAAAACTTGACACTAAAAGGACACTAAACAGAAAATAAAATCAGTTTCAATTCTTTTATGAACACAGATGCAGAATTACTATGCCAATTCTTATAAATGGAATATAGCAACAGCTTTAAAAAATACTATTTTAAATAATATTTTTAAAAGGTTTAGCACATGGGATACAAAGGTCAACTACTTTCATTCCCAAGGGAGAAGCTAAGAACTGGAATTTTTCCTCAGCTTCTTAAGTGCTAAACAGGTATGTCATTCAATGGCATCGACCAGCCCAAACCTCCAGCTCCTTCTTCCCTAGGCAGCTCATCTGTGGTCCTGTTGGAGAACTGCTGTACAACAGATAATATATATAAAAAAGATATAAAATGAGGGCAGGCATTGTACACTTAAAATGTTGCTAAAATCGCTGCTGTACAGCAGAAAATATATAAAAATATATTTAATGGGGGCAGGCATTGTACACTTAAAATATTGCTAAAAGTGATGATCTCATATTAAGAGTTCTTACCATAATAAAATACAAGAGAAACAAAAACAAAACAAAAAATATTTGACAAAATTTACATCTGCAAAATTCAACACAGGATAATTAAATGTGATAGAAATAATAGCAACCAAAGATCATTCAGAAGGCAGAAGCTATAATTAATAAACCATGGTATTTTTAAAATTATTTAAATGAAACTTTAATTTTGCTATAAATTTCAACAGGAACAAAATGAATGAAAATTGAGAAAAAGGGAAAAATTTAGTTGTGTAATAATAATGATTAAGGAATTTAAAAAATGAAATTATAAAAAATGTTTAGATAAATAAAAGCACTCTAAATAGATTGAGGACGTGTCTTGTTCACTGATTAGAAGATTTGATATTTATTACTATATTAGGTAAGTATGTGTGTATGTGAATATTGACAGACATTTCTGAAGTTTTTATGGAAATATGAATGGTCAGTAATAAACAAAACAATTCTGAAAAAGAAGAAACAGCTAGATATTTTAAACTAGGTGCTATCAAAATATATTGTAAAGCTACAGTAACTACAACAGTATGGCCCTAGTGTCAAATCAGAAATTTTCTGGCTTTTAATAGAGAATAGACCAATGAAGCAGAGTCCAGTAAGAGTTCAAATAGATGTGGTCACCTAATTTATGATAAAGGTGACAACACATTCCAAACTGGTAGGAAGGATATTTTAATAAATGAAGCTTGTCAATTAACTCTTCATTTGAAAATTGTATATTAATCCTTTACCTATCACATATACAAAAGTAAATTTCAGGTTGAATGCAGATCCTCATAAGAAATGAAAAAAGGTAAAGCTTTGATTAAAAATCTGATAAATACAGAGTTAGATTAAACAGAAACTTTTTAAACACAAAAATCACCAAAAGATTACAAAAAAATTAACTTGGCTATGTTAAAGTGAGTGTTTGTGATCAAAAGACAACACTGAAGCAATAAACTAGAGTCTATAAGGAAGGAAAAGATAATGGCAACACATACCTTTCATAATAAACTAATAACCAAAATACATTAAAAAATACTTGCCAAGTTAAAGAAGCCAATTCAAATTGATAATTGATCGAGACATAAAACAACCCTAATAGGATATATTCAGGTGATTAATAGGTATCAGAGAGAGTTCAATATTATTATTAAATTAATGTATACTAAAATCTCAAAGTGTTACCACTATACCTAAAGCAAAATGACTAAAATGAAAAAACAGGTCAGTATGAATTATTAACAACGATGTGGAAAAAACAGAAATATCATTCCTTTGTTGTAAGAATGAAATTGGTGCAAACATTTTGGAAAATTAATTGGTAGTACCAATTAATTGATTGGTAGTACTTATTGCTACCAATTAACAAGGTGGTCATATACATACCTATGACCAAAAAAGTCTGTTTCTAGGTATATAAAGCTTAGGTCATCCAGAAGCCAACAATGAGATGAAGTTTACAGTGGAAGTGGTATTTGGGGTGTAAGAACTTTATGAAAATCAATACTTAGCAAGTAGAAGGAGACAAAGTTGGGCAAAAGCAGGAATTGAACTGCAAAGTAAATTTAATAAAGCCTCAACCAAGCCTATGGAAAACTCTGGAGGAAGAAGTGCCTGCCAAAATTGTCTCCTGACAGCCTGAAATAGCCCAAGCCTCGGTATCCTCACCTTGCCTCGCTCAGTAACCAGATGCAGGGTCTCCAGGAAGGTTGTGACCACAGACAAAGCCATTGTTTGTACCTGGGGCTGATTCTGAAGGGGTTGCTAGTTGGTGGTTGTTTGCTGACCAAAAACTTTAAAGCTAGCAGCACTTTCTATCTGAATCTGGATGGGTGCATCTCAGTGTCTATCACAATATTCAACATATATGCACCCACATATTCACAGGCGCACATGCTTGTGAGATAGTATTTATGACAGCTCTCTATATAATAGCTAAAAACTAGATATAATCCAAACTTTGATCAACAGATGAGTGAATAAATAAGCCCTACTGTATTCAGTCACAAACTATAAATTACCTGTTACAATATGGATGAACTTCACAAACATAACATTGAGATAAAGAATCCAGACACGAAGAGTAAATCACATGTGTGATTCCATTTACATAAAGTCTAGAAACAAGAACAACTAATTTTGTCATTAGGAAGTAGACATAGAGGAATATGGTTACTGGAAGTGAGTAGAATGGGGTTTTGCCATTCTGGTAAAGTTTTCTGCTTTCATTTGGGAGCTGCTTATATTAATATACTGACTTTGTGAAAATGCATTGAGCTATACTCTTGTTTTTATTGTGCATCTTTCCTAACACTTTATTATATTTTCAAGCACCCAAAGTAGCTAAAATATTTTTACAATGAATGCCTGTATATCCATCATCTCTATTATACCCTCAACAGTTTAATTATATACAGCTTTCTCACAATAAAATATTTTCAGCAACAATGTGCAAGTTATTTTTATTGAATTTCATAAATTAAGTATACAATATTTTCTTATTTAAAATTAAATATCAATTGTTATTGAATATTCTTGGGAATCTTCAATGGCTAGAGTGGTTTTGGTTTGAGGAACATGTAGTATTTTTCATTTTCTTTCTCTTTTCCCACAAACACATGCATGCACTCACACCCAGTGGGTCTCTGTGTATATGTACACATAGACCTCTACACTAGAGGATATATATTATAAAATATATAGTGTGTGTATATATAATGTAATATATATGAGAAGATATATAATGCATCTATATATTGATGCATATGCTTATATTGGAGAATATATAAATAATATTTCATGAGGGCAGCTATTCATATATAAATAAGAATATATATTGGAGAATATTCACACACTCACACACGTGCACACACATGTGAATATGAACATAGAATATGCCCACAGCATAAAAGTTTATAAATGTATTTTGCAAGGTATTTATCTCATCCAAAGATACACAGATTTCTGAGTCTCAGAATTGTTCTTCATATGGCATCCATATTGGAAGTGAAATAGAGTATTATATGATCTAATTTATCATAAAGATACAGATTTTTAGATAAATAATTCAATTTTTACAGGCACATTACAAATGCATTTATCATATGATTTTTGTGGGTGAAAGAAAAAGAATATTTGAAATAATAGATTATGACTATTCAAAAGCATTTTCCCTCAATGATGGCACATTAAGGTTATTGCAGGGTGAGGATTACCATATTGTGATATCACTGAAGAACAAACGATTCAAATTCCTGTTTCTATTTCCTGGTTTTGTACAGGAAGGAAGAAGTTCAAACAAAGAGGGTTTGAAAGCTTAATACTCGATAACAGTCAAAGGTTTTTAAAATGATGCATATGACAGTGTTGTTTGTCTTCTGGGCCTGTCTTGAATTTTTCTAAATTGTTTGTAATAGAATCAAAAGGCACTTACCAATAATCCACATAAATAATATAAATATAAATTCCAGTTTACTGAATCATGTATCACCGACAAGCACTCGTGATAATATATGTATTATCTTATTCTATCCTCTTCATTACCCTGTCAGCTTATGTGAACAAGATGCTTTAGTTCTTCAAAGCTTCACAGTGTGACGTCTTTTGCTTCAATTGCTACAGACACCCAGCTGTCCAAACTCTTCAATTATTTATTTATACTTTATTTATCTACATCTCAACAGAACAACGGTTTGCTATCACACATCTTTCGAATGATCACAAAGCTTATTATAATACAACTTCTGGAGAGATCTGGCTAGTCTAGTTCAAAGGAGTGAAATTTTGCCATCCAATGAGAACACACTACTGCTTCTTATAAGGAGTTTTTCAAAAATATTTTAAATTGAAGCTATCATGAATAATTCTGATTGTTTACTGAAAGGAAAAATATTGCAAAATAGCCCAATGTTTTATTTGTTTTCTGTTTATAGATTTTTTTCATATATATATATATGAATTCTTCTTCATCTATATGAAGAACCATATATAGGTAGAGATACAGATATAGATATATCTCAGTCTAATGACAGTAATGATTGAAAAGGTACCTTTAAAATATGTTCTAATATGTTTCTTTGCTGCTCCATGAGATAATAGCATCTGTATAAAAACACCAATTAGTATATTCATGACAAAAATAAAGCTATGACAAAACCTATAATATACCACATTATTTATAATTTTAATATTATATTATGTTTTCTATAGTTAGTAGTTGTTATAGATAAATTATTGAAAAAGTTTAAATTTGAGGGATGGTATAGTCTCTATGAAGACTATAACATCTATGAGACTATAATCTCTATAACATGAATTTATAGAGATTCATTATAGATGTTGCCATGGACTGTATACTATTTGTTATATTTCCAAAGGTAAAAATTTTTGAAAAACATATCATATCCTAAGTATAATCATAGCACTCCTTTTAATATTAATCAAACTGTAAAAAACTCTACCATTCTTGAAGTCAGCAGCATAAGTCATCATTTGCAGCTACTATGGTTGGGGTCATGATTATAAATAAATAATCAAATGCTATAATATACTTTTTCAGAAAAGCGTGGATATAGGAATTTCACTTGCCTAATGACAATACATATATAAGTCTTGATTTTTTTTAACCATTCAACCAATTTTATTGTAACTGAAGATACCGAAGACCGGTAACTTTGTACATAAAATGAAAACTTTGTAGTTTATTGCTGAGATTGCTTCAGCCTCTCGCATTGATAGTTTTCTTTCAATAGCCCAATAAGTTGTCCTGTTGTTTGATAACATATAAGGCACTTGTGTTCATGTAGTTATGTTTTCTGGGTTTTGAGAAAATAGTAAATTTACCTTAAAAACATAGTTAAAGGCTTTCATCTAACATCAGTTTTCTCGCCCTGGCTATTTTACAGCAAACAATATGGAGAATTGTTCAAACTGCTCATTTAGAGAACCTAAATTAAATTCTAAATTCATCTACTTATGAACAAATAAGCTAATTGATATATCATCAAATTTGATTATCACTAAGACTATAATATGGACTCTCAGGACAATTTTATTATAAAATCAATTAAATACATTCTCATAAAGTGTATTTATTTAATTGATAGCTTTGTTACTTGTGTAAGCTTGTCCAGTCACTAATAGACTTCTGTCGTTTAACCTAATTCTCCTTACACCCAGTCTCTGAAGTGCTTTTCTCTGACTTGAAAATGTCCTTAAATAAATTGACACAATTCAGCATACAGTATTTTTTTTTCTTTTTCTTTTTTTTTTTTTAAGACAGTGTATCACTCTGTCGCCCAGGCTGGAGTGTAGCAGTGTGACCTTGGTTCACTGCAACCTCTGCCTCCTAAATTGAAGTGATTCTTGTGTCTCAACCACCCATGTACCTGGGATTACAAGCTTGCACAACCACGCCCAGCTAATTTTTGTATTTTTACTAGAGATGGAGTTTCACCATGTTGGCCAGGTCTCTTCAACTCCTGGTCTTAAGTAATCCATCCGCTTTGGCCTTTCAAAGTGCTAGGATTACAGGCTACAAGTGTGAGCCACCATGCCTGGCCAGCATACAGTATATTTCAATCCAATCAGAGCAGAATAGAAAAAAATGCATGTTTTAAATTAGGAAAAGTAATTGTAACACCATATTAAGACATAAACATTGGATACTTTTTGTTAATTCAATAATAGTCAATTAATTTTAAAATAAAATATTTAGCATTTCTTTGAAATTTCATTAAGTATATAGTATTTGTTGTTTTGGTGAAAGATAGAAGAATGTGCCATCCCAAAACATGCCAGATTGATATATTGATTATTTGGAGTTGAAAACGCTTGGAAAAGTTGTAGTTTCAGAAAAAGCTAGCTGACCTCTCTCCCTGAATGCAGCAAGTCACAAATATTCTTCTGGTGGGGGTACCTGTGTAGTACCAGGGCACGAAAATGGTTTTTATCAATAAGGACTTGCAATTGGAGGCTCCAGTGGACCTGAATAAAAATTCTTAATGAGGCATGAAAACTAATGAAGATAGGAGATATCTTCCATTAGTTTTATAACCCCGACCATATATCTCCTATTGACTTCCCTGGAAAATATACTGCCCTTAGCCAGATTTTCTTTGTCTTATCATGTCTTGTCTATTGTTCTTTGTCTAGAAAATAAAAAAGCATCTTGCTTTGGCCACTTCTTGGAACTTTACACTTTTGTGAAGATCCCCATAAACATGTAAAACTAGTAAAATTTGTATTTTTTCTCTTGTTAATCTTATTGGTGTTAGTTTCATTTTTAAATATAGCTAAAAGCCCATTAAGGGCTAAGAAGGAGTGGGTGTGGGGTTGAGATGACCTTGAACTCTCCTACAAGAGCCAACATTTAGATTTATTACAATGAACAGTGTATATATGCTTTTTTTTCTCTATATGGTTAATCCTACCAACTTTGTTTTAGTATTACCCTATTCAAACTCCTGAGAGCCCTAAATGAATCAATTATGCCATTGATTAAACTGTCTTTAAACTTTCCCTTTTAGAAGTCCCTTCTTCTATCATCATTTAAAGTATAATAAACTATGTAGTCTTACACACACACTCACACACACTCTTTTCCTCATTCTCACTTCATAAGCTTATACCTGAACTCCTATTGACTGCCTTTTCTTAGGTCACCAATGACACCATTACTGATGATTCCAATGGTGACATTTCATTTCCTGTCCTATCATCTCTGCGACAATAGACAAATCTTTTTCTTTCATTCATCTCTCAAGATTCTCTTTCCTTGCCTTCAGTGACAACACATTCTACTTTAAACATGTTTTTTCTAACAGGGAAGAATGTTATCTCTGGACTCTGATGAATAGCACGTAAATGCAGATTTCATCAATTCCTCACTGTTATGATATTAGAAATGTCTTAAACTCTCTTCTCTACAGTTTTCTCATTTAGAAATTAAAGAAAATGCAATAGCATACATCCTGGGCTTCTCTGTGAAGTAAATAAGTTAATGCAAGGATAGCATAGGAAAAAATGTTTGTTTTGTAAAACTAAATCACTTAAACCTGTATCTGACATATAACTTAACCAGAGTTTTATTGTTACTACTATTAATAGTTGTAGTATTACTACTGTTGTTCCTTTCAGTCACTTTGGGATTATTATTTTTTTGATTTAAAGTTACTGTTCTCTTCTTACCCCTTACAGGACCTCTTACATTCTCTGAGTGGTCTTGAGCAACTCAATTTTCTCGCTTTTCTCACTCATAGTTCTCAAAAATAACTAGACTGTACTGGGAATGCAACATCTTAAGCTAAGAAAGAGTTGGACGAAATAGCTCAAGCTCTGTTATAGTCCCTATGTAGAAACAGGATATACCATTGAACACTTCAGCTCAGGGATGTCCATGACCTTGTGGTATCAAATTCAGGGATGCCTACTTTTCAGGATTCTTTAGCTGTGGTATAAGTGGGGCACACACAGATGAGACATCATCCACCCCAGATAGCTTCCTGAGCCTTGGGGGCCCAGTTTATAGTGAGTCATAAGCTTCTGTTGTCCCTTTTTAAATTTCTGTAAATAATAAACCTCCTTCATGTAACTTGTGGTGTGGGAGTATTCTGTCTCGCCAGACTCAGATGTTGGTAACCAGTGCACAGTGACCCTGTTTCACAACCTAAAATATTTCAGTTCCTCGGGATTTTGTACTTGAGCATTTTCTCTTTTCAAGTTCCATATACCTCAGAGGTCACATCCTGCATTCCTTTCCATTATTACCTGATGTATCTAAAATGTCTTCAAATTTTGCTCTTAAATTTTATGTATATTTATCCAATTAAAAACAAGGCATTTTTTTTCTTCTCTTGAACATCACACAGGAATATCTAACTTAAAGAACTAAAAGGCAATTTATTAGTTTATTACTAAATTTGGATCATATTGTGTATTCTGTGGTTCAGTGAGTTACATGATTACCCATCCCCTTGGTCAAAAACTTCTGGGTTAATTTAGTCCCACTGAGGTATATCTAATATACTATATATATAAAGTATAATATATAATATTATTATATAGTATATAATATATAATAAATATATATTATATATAATTTCTCAATTTTCCATATTTCAATTACCAATATTTAAGTTCCTCCATAAGTAATATTTTAACCTAGATTATTACAATAATTTATGGCATGGTCTTACACCTTCCCAAACTATTCTCCCAGAAAAGTCAGTGTTTGATATAAAAGCAAAATTTTATCATTACATCACTTTTTTAAATCCTTAAAAATCATCTGAGACAAAATATGCATTCTTTATTATGAAAGAGAAAATGGTTTAGAACTTGTCCTTGCTAAAACATGCAGCCAACATTCCCTGTCCTACTCCTAATTCTGTACTCTAGTTCTACTTTTTGCTGCCACACTGGGAGATTCTTCAGGTCTTTGCAGTTGATATTTATTTTTTCCTAAATTGTCCTCCAAAAGTATCACCCCAAATTTAAACTTTAGTTATGTACCTATACTGAGTAGCCCTTAACTTTCTTGAAGTAATGATGTATTATATTATCCCATTATTTTAGACATATATTTATTTTATATTTTGCTTTAATCTTTAAATACTCTAATTTGTGCATGTTGAAAGTACTTGCCATTTAGTAAACATTGAATATAGGTGAGATGTGATACCTAGGCTAAGAGTGCTGGATTGGGGCCTAGGTTTACACACATGCTGTGTCAGTTTACCTTTCTGAATTAAATTAGCCAAACTATAAATTGGAGGCACTAAAAAGTAATCATTGTGGTTTTTCAGAAGTTAATGAAAAGATGCATTAAAGTAAACTAGAACAGAATCCAGTAGTTTGCATGAACTATGATTTCAAAATTGCTAAATGAATATATATTTATATACAACTTATTCATTTAAGTATTATAAATATTGTATTTATGTAAATATTTAATAATACATAAAATAATATTGTAATATATTATATATAGTATTATATAAGACAATAATTGTAAATATTATAAATAAATATACATATATAATTTCACAACTTTTATATATATATAAAGCATAAAACTAAAATAAGAACAAAACCAATTTTTTCATGGAAATTAGACTCAGAACTTATTGTATGACTTTGACATCTAGATATAACAGATAAGTGGCAGAAAAAGTGGTAAATTGGAGAAGACACTTACATGGAAAAGAGTCTGTTTTCTGTTTCAAGATTCTGTTTTTAATTGTGACTTTTTCCTGGGAAAATTATTTAACCTCTCTGATTAATTTTCTGTGTATATCAATGGTGATACAAAGACAGTAAGTAGCAACTGTTTGAAAGTAATGAGGGGAAAATATTAGGGCTTTTGTTGCCCAGATATAACACTGAAATGTTAGGTTGCTTCATTTCTCATATTAAAGTTCAATGCAGGCAAAAAGTTGATGCTAAGTATATATTAGGTCAGTGATCAAACATCATTCTGATATTTAAATTTAGAAATATTTTAATAGTTGAATAATTTCAAAAGGAATTATTCTTATGAAATTACATAGTGATTACCAATTTTAGGTCTAAAATTGTCTGTTTGGTTTATATTGGCTTGGGAAATAACAACATAATTAGATTTACACAAATTTAAGTCACAAATCTTCAAGAATGCTCAGGAGAAGGCATCCAGGCTGAATTCATAAAGTTCTGGATCACCTCTAAGTTTGTTTGAAGAACAAACAGCAATTATTTTAAAATGCATCTTTTGTTATTTTCCTACAAAAGCTCTTGCTTATTATATATTTTCAATCTCAAAGGACACACTAAGGTTGTTTCCAATATTCCCCCTACAAACAATCCTTCAGAAGTTCCCACTAGTTGACCTCTATCAATTTCTTATTTAATCCATAGGGGATGAAATCAACTTCTCAGTTTTTCACAGCCTTTACAGATGAAGTTTATATTTACCATATACATTATTTTCATCTATTAAATGTTATTGTGAAGTTTTTTTTCTTCTATATCCCAAGATTATTGCCCAGATTTTTTAGCTATTTGTGCTGTTTTCTATTAGAAACACATTCTCTTAAACTAGGACACAGACTTCTTCATACTAATAATTTGGAATTTGTCAAGCTATATTTTTATTCTATTTTGTGTATTTGTTCTGATGAAAATGTTGTTAACGCATTTTTGTTCTTGTGAGTTCTTGTAACTACTTCTATTTCATTTAGATATATGTTTTTTAAAATAATAAAAAAATAAGGAATCAGATGCTAAGCAAATCCTGTGAATGGATAAGTGATACATTAATTATTGTGGAGTTCCCTGATTTTTTACCTGTTTATTTTTTGATATATTAAATATACTTACCCTTAAACTTGCTGTTTTCTTTCCTTATTTTTGGTTCTGTTAAATCAGAATATTGCATTCTCTACAATATAACAGAAAGTCTTAACAGGTATAATAAATTTTATTACGTTAAAATCTTAACAGGTATAATATATTTTATTATATTAAAGTCTTAATAGGTATAATATATTTGCATATTGCATATTTTAAACTGAAGTTGTGTATTCACGTGAATTTGTAAGAAATAATACAGAGAAAGCGTTCTCTTGTACACTTGTACACTTGGTCCAGATTCTCCAAATTGTAACACTTTGAAAGCTATAATATAATTTCTATAATATCATATCCAGGTTAATGATATTGACAATCTATCAGTCTCACTCATATTTACCTACTTTTACTTGTACTGTTTTACATAATGTATATAATTGACTTTTATTCACTTGACAAAATTTCCTAAAAATACATCCAAATGATTGCATTAATTAATATTTTGTTCCTTTTATGACTGAGTAGTATTTCATGGTTCCTGGTATAAATTCACCACAAATTAAATATTCACCTGGGTTTATTGACCTTTTCAACTGTAACAAATTAAGCTGTTGTAGACATTCATGAACAAGTTTTTGTGGGAACCAAGTTTCATTACTCCAGATTAAACACCCACAATTGCAATTACTGGGATCTACGCTCTATGCATGTCTGGTTTTTATTTCACTTTTAAAATTTTGTATTTATTTTCTTAAAATTTTGTGGGTACACTGAGAGTGCCCAATGAAGTCAGTAAGGATACTGGAGCATTGGAGGGGAGGTGGAGAAGGTCAATGAGCACCAAAAAAAAAAAAAAAAAAAAAAGTAGAAAGAATGAATAACATGTCTGTCTTTTTAAAAAACTGTCAACTATTTTTCAGAGTGGCTTTATTATTTTACTTTTCTACTAGCAACGTGTGAGTGGTCCTATTTTGTTACATCCTAAATAGCTTTTGCTATTGTCATAATTTTTAAAAGACATTTTGTTAGGTGTGTGGAAATATCTCAATATGGTTTTATTTGACATATCCATGATGATTAATAATATTGCACATGTTTCACTACTTACTTGACATCTGAATATTTTTCTTGTTAAAATGTCTATTAATGTCTTTTGTCCATTACCTAATTGGATTTTCTATGTTTTTTTTTTAAAGTTGTTGTTGAATTTTGTGTCACCTCTATTTATTTTTGTCAGTTTTGATATATGTTTAACAATTGATTGATTTTTTCAATAAATTGGATTTTTTAAACATTTTTTGTTTTCAATTTCATGAATTTTTGTTATTGTCATGATTATTTTTCTTCTTCTGCCTGCTTTCAGTTTACTCTGTTCTTTTTCCAGTTTCTTGAGATACAAGTGTAAGTTATTGATTTGAGATCTTTTCTCATTTTTAATGAAGCATTTAGTACTATAAATTTCTTTCCCACCACATCCTTAGCTGTATTTCCCATATTATGATATGTTGTATTTTTCCTTTGTTTGTTTAAATGTATTTTTAGATTTTATTTGAGACATTACATTTAATCCTTGGATCATCTGGAACTGTGTTGTATAATTGAAATGTTTTTAAAGATTTTCCTGCTGTCTTTATGTTACTGACTTTTATTTTAATTCCACTATAGTCAGAGAACATACTCTACATGATATAAATTATTTTAAATGTGTCAGAGTTTGTTTTATGGTGCAAGAAATCATTTAGTATTTTAGTTAATATTTCATGAGCTCCTGAAAAACTGTATATTCTGCTGTCTTGTGTGGACTGAAAATATATATATATATATATATATATATATATATAGACATACATATTTAACTACATATGTGTGTCTGTGTATGTGTTTGCATGTGTGGATAAAATCTTATTCATTGATTGTGCTATACAGATATTCTACATGTTTGCTGATTGTTAAATTTTTGTCCAACAATTCTATCAGTTGCTGAGATAAGGCTGTTAAAACCCACAACTATGATTTATTTATTTATTTTTAGTTTTATCATTTTTCTCTTCATGCTGTTTAAGACTTTGTTATTTGGTGTATATATATTTAGAATTGTTATGTTTACTAGCGAATAAATCAATTTATAATCAGTGTTGCAGTCTTCTCATTCCTTAATTTAGTGAGGTCCAAAATCTTGTCCCACAACCAAGAAGAGTAAGGCACACGGCCACCAGAGAGTGAGTAAGGCAAATTAGCATTTATTAAGCAACAGAAAAGTTCTCAGCAGTGAGAGGGGACCCGAACAAGGGTTGTCAGAAATGGGGTTGAGTTCTGAGTCTTTTATGTGACAGAAACAAGGAAATCCTCTGTGGGTCCTGCCTTAATAGAATGGGTAAAGTTCCCTGCTAGGAGTGTTCTGTCTGTGCATACCTGTGGTTAGCAGTAGTGACTCCAACTTGGTTATTACCCGTGAGTACCTAAGCAAAATTCATGGGGGTACCAAAACTGCAATGCTAATGATATTACAATTAGCTCTGGGTCAAGTTAAGGACATTTAGTTGATTTATTGAAACATAATTGGGACTGTCCCTTCTGAGAGACATCCTGGTATAAGAGGAAGTGGTTAGCCACATTTCCACGTACTAGCTACACCAAAAAGGTAGTGCAAGTGCATTCCCATGGGCACTGTCTTTCTCCGAAGACCCTTCCTCTCTGTCCTAGCCAGCCTCTAACTGTCTCCTCTCTTGTTAGTAATGTTCTTCTTTGCAAGATTTTTTGAGTCAAACTTCCAGATGATCAAATATTAATATACCCACTTTTGCCCTTTTATTGATAAATATTTCCATGGTATATATTTTTATATTCTTTTACTTTCAACCTATGGATATTACTGAATTTAAAGTGTATTTTTTACAATAGCAATAGTTAGGTTGCATTTTTTTATTTATTGAGCTAATTTCTCTTCTGATTGGTATATTTATGTCACTTATATTTAATGTAATTATTAATGTATTAAAACATAAGCATTTTATTTTATTATTTACTATATATTCATTTTCTTGTTCTCATTTTTCTGTTTCTTTGTTTGATTTACTGTGTGCTACTCGAACTTTCATGCTGATTTGCTTATAATGTTTGGATACATCTACAATATACACTCTTTGCTTTGGAAATTTGTATATACTTTATATGTTACTCTTCATATTTTAATACCTGATTTAATATCTGATTTATAAAACATAATATAAATACCAATGTTTTTACCCTTCTGATTAAAACATGAAAACTCCGCTTACATTTATTTTCCTTTATCTTCTATACTTTTAAGTATCACTTCCTTTAGTATCAAAAGGAGTTATAATTTTTGTTTCAATTATCAACTATGACTTATAAAACTCACTAGGAAAAAAACATGTATTGGATGTATTCATATTTCTGCTAATTCTATTAATATATCTTCCTTCTTGATGTTCAAAATTCCTTTTTTTTCCTTTATTTTGTTTTAAGAAAAGTTTTTAGTAAACATTTAATGGTAAACTTGCTAACAACAAATTTTAAACAGTTCAAAAAATATAATTTCCCTTTATTCCAGAAGCATAGTTATGACATCTGTAGCATTCACAGTTAGCAGTTCTTTTCTTTCACTACCTGAAAAATATTGTGTAACTTGTTTCTGACCTCCATTGTTTCAGATGAAAAAATGTATTTTCATTTACATTGGCTTTCCTCTATAGGTGATGCACTGTTTCTATCTGGCTGTTTTTAAGACTTTGTCCTTAGTTTTGTCAACAGCCTACGCTGGGGAAAGGACACAATCTCCAATACATGCTTCTGGAAAAATGGGATATCCATATGCAGGAGAATGAAACTAGACCCCTATCACTCACTTTATACAAAAATAAACTCAAAATGGATTAAAACCTTAAGTGTAAGACATGAAAAATTAAATTACTAGAAGAACACATAGAGAAATGCTTTAGGATTTTGGCTAGGCAAAGAGTCTGTCCATAAAGCACAGGTAACAAAAACAAAAATATATAAACATGACTATGTGAAATTAAAAAGTTTCTGAACAGCAAAGAAACAATCAGCAGGGTAAAGATACAACCTGTACAATGGCAGAAAATATTTGTGAATTATTCATCCAACAAGGGGCTAAAAACCAAAATATAAGGAACTCAAGCAACTCAACTGCTCAACTGCAGAAACAGACAAAAATACAATTTAAAAATGGGTTAAGGATCTGAATAGACATTTCTTGGAAAAATACATTCAGTAAACAAACATGAATATGAAAAATGCTCAACATCAGTAATCATCATGAAAATGCAAATCAGTACCACAATGAGATGTCATCTTACCACAGTTGGAATGACTACTATTAAAACAAAACAAAAAAATGCTAATGAAGATGTGGAAAAAGAAGAATTCTCATACACTGTTGGTGGGAAGTTAAATTATTTCATGTATTTTGAAAAACTGTATGGTGGTTTCTCAAAAAACAAAAATAGAGATACCGTATGATTCAGAGATCCCACTACTACGTGTTTATCCAAAGGAAAGAAAATCATTACATTTAAGAGGCATCTGCACCTCCATGTTTATTGCAGCTGTCTTCACAATAACCAAGATATAGAAAGCTAAATGTCCATCAATGGATGGATAGATAAAAAATTTGGTATATACATATACATATACATATACATATACATGCACATATATATATGAATACTAATCTGCCATAAAAAGAATGAAATTCTTTCATTTGCAGAATCATGGATAAGACTAGAGAATATTATGTTAAGTGGAATAAGTCAGACACAGAAAAATTAATACTATCTGTCCTTACCCATATGCAGGAGCTAAACAAATTTGAGCTCATTAAAGTAGAGAGTAGAATTGTGGTTATTAGATGTTGGGAAGGATGTGTGAGGGGAGGATAGAGAGAGGTTGGTTAATGGACACAAAATTATAGCTATATAGGAGGAATAAGTTCTGTTGTAGTGCTCTATAGCATAGTAGTATGGAAATAATAATTTATGGTATATTTTCAAAAGGCTAGTAGAGAGGATTTTGAATGTTGTCAACACAAAAGTATGATAAACTTTTGAGGTGTTTGAAATGCTAATTACCCTGATTTGATCATTATGCATTGTATACCTGTATCAAAATATCACTCTGTTTCTGGAAATATGTACAATTATTCCATGCCAACTAACAATAAAAGGACAAGATAAAGATTCAAAAAATAGGAAGAAATATCATTTTTCCGATATAATTTGTTCTCAGTGTGCCCATGTTGTTTCATGATTGCAAAGCATTCTTTTAAGTGCTTGTAAACTATTGTTTTCATGCTTCTTAAAATTACTTCCAGAAGTAATGTCAAGCTCATTGACCTATAGTTTAAGAGATCTATCTTCCTTTAAAAACCTAGTACACTGCCCATTTCTTGTCTTCTAAAACTTTTTCTGTTCTCCATAATCCTCAAAGGTATCTATGAGCAATTTAAAAATCTCTTTCCTAAATTTTCTCATTGTTTAGGAGAAAGATCTGCTCCAATACTAGAGCCCAGAGCTCATAGTGCCTCTTCATTCATCTTGAGACTTAATTAAAAGCAATGTTGAGTCTTCTCTTGTGGATCTAAAAATCTACTCGATGAGAAAGACTGAAGAAAAATAAGGATAAGGCTATTTCCTCCATGTTTTCATGGCACAAAATCTTTGTTTGCTAACTGTGATAAGAAGAATAATCGCCCCCCCTCGCCCCCAGCAACCCACCACAAGACTGTCCTTGTCCTATTGTCTATGTCAGGAAGGATATCCTATGTTATATACGAATATGTGATGTTACAATGCAAGAAAGTGTTAAGGTTGCACATGACATTAAGCTTGCTAAACAGTAGATCTTAAAATAAGATCATACTTGATTATCTAGGGGGGGCTAATTTAATCACAAGGATACTTTAAATGTGGAAGAGTGTGGTAGAAAACATTTAAAGGTCCTACATTGCTAATTGTACTGGAGGAAAGGACCAAGAGACAAGGAATGGAGAAAGGGGCCAAGAGACAATAAATGAAGACAGCCCCTAGAAGCTGGAAAAGGCAAGAACATGTATTCTCCTTTAGAGGCCCCAGAAGGAAAGCAGTGTTGCTGACATCTTGATTTTAGCCTAAGGTAAACCATTTAAGACCTCTGACTTTTATAATTTTTAAATGATAGATTTATGTTTCTAAACTACCAAATAAAAATATTTTATCTTTAGTTTTTAAAAGTTAAATCAAAATGTTTCTTGAAATGTGTTCATTCTGTATAGGGTGTCTTAGGCTTCTTAAATCTATACATTTGTGTCTTCTGCAAATTTAAGGTTCTTTTCAAGCACTATTTCTTCAAGTATTCTTTCAGCCTCATTTTACTTCTTTTCTGGTACACATAATTAAAATGTTGGATCGTTTGTTGTTGCCCCACACATACCTACACCTCTGTTCATTTTATTTATCAGTCTGTTTTATTTATGTTGTTCAAATTGGTTAAATTCTACTATTCTGCCCTCATATTCACTGATTTTACCTTCTCCCATCTCAATGGTACTATCGACTCCATCCAACACATTTTTCACTTCTGTTACTGTGTTTGTTTGCTTTTATAATGTACATTTGGTTCTTTTTCTTTACAACTCAAGTTTAGTTAATATTTTGCTATTTTGTTATATATTTTAAGATAATGTCTATTTGATGTTGAAACATTTTTGCTAGATATTTTAAAATCATATTCAGATGATTCCAACATCTGATACATTTTGGTGTTGGTGTTAGTTAACTGTCTTTTTTCACTCAAGTTGTTATTTTCTTGGTTCTTTTTATGATCGGTGATTTGTAATTATATTCTGGACATTTTGTCTATCATGGCAGGCAATTCTGAGTTCTATTTAAACTGTTCCTTTTGGCAGGCAGTCACACTGTTTATCTTTAGCATGTACATCCTGGGTGTGGGGCAGGTACACTGTGTACTACTTACTAACTTGTCTGAGTTCAGTTACACAGAACACACTCATATGCAACAAATTACATAAAGCAGATGTATCATTTACAGACAAACAGCAAGAGACAACAGATACCTACGTGAGCCGGTCCATTATGAGCCAGTAGCCCAAGGCTCAACAAAGTTGCTGAAGTGGATGGAGTGCATGTGAAGTGCCTGAAGTGGATGGAGTGATTGTGCATGCCCCACTTGTACCACAGTTGACGGACCCCACAAGACAGCCTGCCCTAGGTTACATACCTCAGGGCCAATAGGAAACTATGGCCTAAAGTTTTGAAGAACATCTGTCTGTCAAGGGAGAGAGTAACAAGGCCCAGGCTGTTTCAGGCAGTTCTTTCCTGTCTCGGGATATTGCATTCTCAGCATATACTACAGTTGCTCCTGACAACTACAAGCAAGAAAGAGGGGATAATTGGGTCAGTCCAAGGCCACCTGGAAAGTTGACCTGCAGTCTCCTTCTCCAACCAAGATATTGCCCTTAGAAAAACTAATGTATTTCATATGTCCATTGAAATATCCAGATCTGGAAGTGGAGGTTTGTCTTGTCAGATCAATGTAACACCTTGGCTGACACTGTCAGTGTCAGAAACATTGTTGAGTCATAGCCAGAATACAGTTTACTAGTCCCAGGAGAACTACTACCACTAGCAGTACAGTCAGACCTCTCTGCAGTAGTAATCTAGCCCTGGGTCTCAAATATCTAGGTAAGAGGTTGTCAAAGAGGTTAAAGAAGGATTCTTCAGGTGGTCCCACTGTCTGTAACAAATGGGTCGACTTCTGGATCTCCTCTACCTATGTTTCTACAATACCTAAGATGTTTATCCCAGTACTGTAGAAGGTGTTGGCAATTGTATACACTTCTCCCAGTTGAGCTAAAAGAAAGTATGGAGGGCCAGGCGCAGTGGCTTATGCCTGTAATCCCAGCACTTTGGGAGGCCGAAGTAGGCGGATGACCTGAGGTCAGGAGTTCAAGACCACCAGCCAGACCAACATGGAGAAACCCTGTCTCTACAAAAAACAAAACAAAACAAAACAAAACAAAACCAAAAAAACAAAATTAGCCAGGCATGGTAGTGCATGCCTATAATCCCAGCTACTCTGGAGGCTGAGGCAAGTGAATCGCTTGGACCCGGGAGGCAGAGGTTGCAGTGAGCTGAAATCATACCACTGCACTCCAGCCTGGGCAACAAGAGCGAACCTCCACCTCAAAAAAAAAAAAAAATGTCTGGAACAATTCTGTTGTTTAAAATAACTTTCTGAGTGGGACTGGGAGATGTTTCCTAGGCTTCTAAGACAGTGACAATGGAGGAGGCAATATTTTCCATGGTTTGGGACAGGTTTCTTTTCATTTTTTATGAGCAATAACTCCTATGTATGGTACTAAAGATCTCATAAAAGAAATAAACCCGAAGTCAGTTACACATCCAGTCAGGTCTTTGGTAAGTCCAGTATACAGCATTAGGCTACTGAGTCAATGGAGCACTTCATTTTGGGGGTAAATTCTAGGAGCATCCCTAGCACACTCAATGTTGCAGGATCTGTAAGTTTTCCAGGCATGACTTTGCCCACCCAACATTTGAGTCACCCCAGATTGCCCACAGATAAAGATGTAGCCCTCTGGCACACACAGGACCCCTGTGCTAGTACTATTTATGAGGATGAAAGTATTGGCACTCACTAGCCAAGTCTCATTGATGGCAGTAGTTGCAGAGTTTTCCTCATACGGTTTACCCCATACAATCCTAAAGCCCCTATGCAGAGGGCTAGCACTCTTCCGATACTTGTTCTCTTCGTCATCATGAACACACATCCTTGTAATTAAAGGAGACTGGTGCATCAAAACACCTGCCCACCAAAGATTTGTTAGTTGTGGTCATGACATTTTGCCACAAAATTATTTAAGTTAAAAGACAGCACCTTTGAGTTCTTCCTATGTGACATGTGCTAGGTACTCGCTCAGTAAGCTAGGACTTAGGGTTCATTACTGTACTCTGTGGCATTAGGAGTGCTGGAGCTAACGACTGGCAAGACAAAAGGATCATTCTAGTTGATGAGAGAACAAGGTCGTGAATAGAGCATTCAGCACTTTGTCAAGTTGTCCATGGTGGTCACACTTTGGAAGAGCCCACTAAGGCATTATGCTCACAGGCCTCTAATGCCCCATCCTTGTGGAAAAGCAGACTGACAGATTCGTGCCCACCTCTCACCCTTTCCAGGGTCTCAGATGTTCTCTACCAATTGGATAAGAATTAGGCTGAGTTGGTGTAGCAACCTGGTCTGTCTGTTTTACTCCCAAGCTACTTCTGCAGACACCCATTGCCTTTGTTGCTTGACTCAGACCTTTCTGCCTCAATCATCCACTCTAGTACAAAGTTGGCATATCTCATAACATCATCCACCCAAATCGAAGGACCAGAGGTATCCAGCATCATTAGAGGGACTCAAGCAGTCTGTCATTCCTTACTCCTGTCCTCCACCCCTGTGGGATCCCCTTATAGGGGAGGTACACAAGGAAAGTATAAACTCCAGATTAGAGACAGGGTGGCCTCTCTGGGGTACTATGGCAGCGTGAACTGCAATTCATCCCCAGGACACATATTCTATCAGGAAAAAGGAAAAAGAATGGTGAACACAGATGGAGACTTTACAGGCATGGACAGCCTAGTCAGGTGGCTTTCTAGTCCACCTCCCCCCACCAAGCTCAGTGTCCCTCAATATGCATTGTGGTGCTGTTTCCTTTGTATTGGTGTGTAGTGTTTAGTGTCCCTATTGCCCTAGTCAGATGGGCTACCCCCTCATTAGCAGGATATCTTAATGTTCTTTCTTCAGTTGCTTTGTGAGCTCCATTATTCAATAACTCTACTGGCCTGAGGATAACAATGTACTTAAAAAGTCCATCTGTTTTCACTAATGTGCACCCATTTTCTAGTTGCTTGGGTAGCAAAAAACATTCCTTGGTCCAAGTAAAATCCCGTGGGCTATGTAAAAGGATGGCATAAATTCCTCTCTAGTGTGGCTATGGTTGCCTCAGCACATATATGATTGACATATATTTGTCTTTTGCAGACAACAAGCTATTTTTCTTAGTCCTTGTCCTCACATGGAGATCCTCTAACAGTCCAATCCCTCCATTTTCATTGTCGTGATCAGATGGCTAGGCTTTTGGCAAAGGCCCATGAGTCCCTGAAAATATAGCAAGATATGCAGTAGGGGTAGACTACCTTTAGTTTGGCTCATTGGGCAGAATGCCCCTGTCCAATCTCAGTCAAAAAATAGCCATCCACTGGCTGAATGGCGGTCCAGTGCATGTTGTCGGTCTGGCAGAGCTGTCAGTAAACCATGCCTGTCAAGCCTCTGAGTGAGCCCAAGCTAAGCCATCGTATCCTCTGGGACCTGCAGGTATACATCCAGACGGCCTGAAGCAAGAGAAGAATCACAAAAGAAGTGCAAATGGCCAGTTCCTGCCTTAACTGATGACATTAACTTGTGAAATTCCTTCTCCTGGCTCAGAAGCTCTCCCACCGAGCACCTTGCGACCCCTATCCCTGCCCACCAGAGAACAATCCCCTTTGTAATTTTTCACTGCTTACCCAAATCCTATAAAACGGCCCTACCCCTATCTCCCTTCACTGACACTCTTTTCGGACTCAGCCTGCCTGCACCTGGGTGAAATAAACAGCCTTGTTGCTCACACAAAGCCTGTTTGGTGGTCTCTTCACACGGACACGCATGACAATGCCATGATGTCAGTAAGCATGTCTCTGAGTCCTGGGCCCCAGGTTGCCACAGGAGAATTCAATGTATCCTTACACATTGCTTAGAAGGGACAGTTTGTTGTAGTCCCGAATTAATAAAGTAATGTCCTATTCTCCACTTACTATGTAGTACTGTTTTTGTTAAAGAATCCATTGGGACTTGGGTAGTTTAGGTGTCAGGAAGGATATGCCCCACTGTTGTGGCTTGAATTCTGAGCTGTCAAAGAATATGTTCCCTCAGGCAATGGTGATTTTTGTGCTACCTGAAGTAGCGGGATCAATGCCAATAATATACTCATAAGTGAGAACCTTGGTCACTGGCACCCAATATGAACCAAAGCCATATCACTATGGTAGAAAAGCACTACTGGTCAATGCATTCATTCTAAAACCTTCCAATGTCACCAGTTTTTCTCCCTAAGAGGACCTGGAAATATTATGTGGACTCCAGTATAAAAAAAAGTCAAAAACAAAAAAAAAAGTCTGAATTTCTGTCTTTTCCCCTCCTATCTTGACAGAAACATAAAGCCTTTGGTCTCCATTTGGGGACCCTGAGACCTTGGTCCCATTTCTGACTGTGCCATTCAGCCCAAGACATTGGATTTGCAATGTCCTTTTATCAAAGAAACATACCTGGCCTTTCTCTATATCTGTCCTTTAGATAATGAGTCTCCCTTTATGTGAAGCCCTTTATGGCATGTATTGATTCCTTCTCAGATGCCTCAAGGAAGATCTGAGGACCCCTTTCTTCCTTCTCTCTCAGGTGCCTTAGGGTCTGGTTGAGTACCCATTTCCCTCACTCTCTGCCCCCATGAATGACAGGTTAATCAAATAAATATCCCCAACCAAGGGATCTATGTTCCTCTATTTCCTCAATGTCTTTTGTTTGCCTTCATCCATGCAGCCATCTCATTCACATCTGTGGGAAGTGGCAGACCTATGTCCCACTTATCACCCTTCCTTCCTCCAAAAATATTCAGTCCCCATGCCCCCAGGCTGCCATCTTTCCCCTGGGCTGGGTACTAGGAAGTATCACCCCTCCTACTTCTCAAATAAGCTATGATTACATTAGATGGGACCCTGCTCGCTGCACCTGTTTTGTGGATCAGGTTTACTGTGTGCTGCTTACCAACTTGTCTGAATGAAGGACATAGAATATACTTATAGGCAACAAATTACACAAAGCAGATTTGTGACTTACAGGTAGGCAGTAAGGGACAAAAGAGTGCTAGGATCTATGATGAGCTGGTCCCTGAAGACTCAAGAAAGCTGCATAGGGAACATCGAGTCTCAGCTGTGCATTTCCCAGTTGCACCACAGCTGAGGGACTCTTTTTTTTTTGAGATGGAGGTTGGTTCTTGTTGTCCAGACTGGAGTGCAATGATACAGTCTCGGCTCACTGTAACCTCCACCTCCTGGGTTCAAGTGATTCTCATGCCTCAGCCTCCCAAGTAGCTGGAATTACAGGTGTCTGCCACCATGCCTGGCTAATTTTTATTTTTTGTATTGTTAGTAGAGATGGAGTTTTGCTATGTTGGCCAGGCTGGTCTCGAACTCCTGACCTCAGGTGATCCACCCACCTTGACCTCCCAAAGTTCTGAGATTACAGGTGTGAGCCACCACGCCCAGCCAGGACTCTTAAAGGCAGCCTGTTCAGGGTTATATACCTCAGAGGCAATGTGAAATATTGACTTAAAACTTTGAAGGACATCCAGCTTTCAGAGGAAAGAGCAACAGGCCCAGGCTAGTCCAGTCAGCCCCTCCTTGTCTCACCGTATTGTATTCCCAGCGCAATCTATAGTAATTATTAAGACCTACAGGGAAGAAAGGGAAGAGAACTGGGTCAATCCAAGGTCACATGGAGAACTGTCCTGCACTGGCCAATTTTTTTGGCTGTAGTTTCAACACCAACCTAATGTTTAGAGCTTTTGTATTGTGATTTCAACCTCTTTGATTAATGTAGTGCTGCTGGGAATTCTATTGCTCCCTATTAATGCTGCCTATGGCAGTGGAAGTTGTTTCTCCAGGTTAGGCTACCAGGTGTCTGAGGTATGTGGTGAAGGGTGTGGTAGAATCCCCCAACCAATGTCCCCTGGCTGCTCTGGAGTCATTGGGAAGAGAGTCCTAGGCCTGTAGGGACAAAGCAGCTTCTTAGAGCAGATCACTTTCTCTACTAGGTCTCTCTTCCTGGTTCTATTTTCCCACCTTTGTGCTTCCTGGTAGAAAAGGTAGTCTCAAGCTGTACTGGGAAGGAGAGCACCTCTCTTAGCGTTTCTCCTAGCTGCTTCTCCTGGCTGATGGTAGGTGTCTCAAGCTAGCGGCTCCTGATTGATCCAAGGGAGGAAGGAGCTTACTTGAGCTACCTTCTGTTGCTAGATTGGGTGATGAGGAAAAATAAGTCTGAAGGCCTTCATCTGTCCAGTGAGGATACACAAGATGCCTTGCTGTTGTGCTGTTTCACCATTCCTTGCATATCAAACTAGCTCTTCTTGTGTTTACCTCCATCTCTTAGAGCTTTTTCACGTTAGTCACATGTGTCATTTTCAAAATATATAGTTGTGCATAACAAAAAGGAGTGGGAAAAACATGGATCTGTGCCATATTGTCTGAATCTGAAGTTCCTTGCATACTTTACACTGAATAAGCTTTATCTGTGAGCTATATTGCTAGTATTTTCTTTGCTTATAATTGTTTCAGGTATCACATTTAAGAGTTTGCTTGATTACGATATTTAAATATTACAGAATAACAATATTCTGCAAATAATGCTCTGATATTCAAACTGAAATTCCCTTTTCATGATAGATCAAGGAAATTAGAACCTAATGATTTAATGGTGTATGCAACTGCAGTATTAGTTTTGTATTCAAAGCATCATAAAGTAAATGACAAATTGAAAGAAAAACACGACTTTATTTACTCCAATTAAATATTAAAGTAAATAATAATATGTCTATTGAAATGTCATATCAGGATATTATGTATTCTAATTAGGTGATTAAATATGTAATCAGTAAAATGTCATAGATTTTATTTTATTTATATTTTTATAGAGAGAAGATATCAGTCTGTCACCAGGCTGGAGTACAGTAGCTGGATCATAACTCACTATAACCTCAAAATTTTGGGCTCAAGCCTCCCAAGTACCTGGGATTACAGGTGTGAGCCACCACAATAGGCTAATTAAATTTCTAAATTTTCTGTAGAGATGAGGATCTCCCTGTTACCCACTCTGGTCTTGAACTCCTGGATTTAAGGTATTCTCAGCCTCCCAAAGTGCTAGGTATAAGCCATCATGCCTGGCCCTAGAATTTTTAAATTAATGGTGGTTGATACACATATTTACATTGTATTTTCCTCAGATTTACTGAGGTACAATTTACCTATGCAAAATTTATTAATTTTTAAAGTAAACATATTAGTGAGTTTGGCAAATGTATAGTTTTTTTATGGCCAAAATTAAAATATAGAACATTTCCATTATAGCATATACTCAAATGTGTCTTAAAGTATTTATAAATATAATATTCACTGTATTTACTTATATGACTTTTCAATAAGATTATAAAATCCAGTTATGTTTTAGTATGCTCAAAATTGTGTCAAATAATATTAATTCTTAAGTTAATTATGCATTATAAATTCTTGTCTCAATAAAATTTCATGTACGCTTTCACTCTGTAAAACTTGAATGCATGTGGGACTGCTTCAATTTTTCAATTATATTTTCACTTTTCTCTTTTTATGCCTACCTAAATCGGTTCCTATAATTGAATTTATCATTTAGGAGTGAACATTTGTTTAAGAAAATTTAATCTTTTCCATCAGCATACTCAATGTATCAATTTTCCATTGTAGATTATAAGAATAAATCTTTAGGTAATATAGGCAAACAAAATTTAATATATAGAATTAGTTTCTTACACATGATTGGAGAGTTGGTGGAGCAGGTTTTGGACTAATCTTCTAAATGATTGCTAGAACTCCACCACAAAAACGACAGAGCTGGGACTGTTGCTCCTTTTGCCGTGACTGAGAAGCTGGAGAATCAGGATCTCCTGTGCAACCACCGGCACTAAAATTATGCTGACTTCGCTAGCTGTTTTTTCCTCAGTTTCAAAATTTATCTCATTAACTTAAAATTTAAACAAAATTGTTAGTCTAAACATCATTAAATGTACTCATGGGAAACATATTTACATAAAGAAGAAGAAAATAATTTTTTGTAACTTGTGACACATTGTCCATTTTACAAATGTGCTTTTAGAAAAACTGCTTTGAGAAACAGTAATTTTTTCTGTCATACTGCACAAAAACTAGATACACATTTCTAAATCAAATTTCTTTTTTTTTCTACTTTGATGGGGAAGCTGGGAAGCTCAAACGTTTACATTTTAATTTAACAATACAAAGAAAAATTTCATCTGTTTCTGTCTGTATTGTTGGCCTTAGACTTACTCTAGCAGCCTCCATTCATATCTCTTACAGGGGTACCTTACAGTTTCATATCAGGTCATTTCTGTTCCTCTTTCCTTTTGTGATGCACTTCTTCTTGCTAAAGATTTTGGTCACTATCTTTTGTTTTGTGTTTACTTATTTTAGCTTGTATATAAGTTCTGCTCTACACAACATTTCTGATTTATATGGCAGGAAATGTATGAGACAGTTTGCCACGTTCCTGACTGATCTGGGCCTTAACTGTGCCCCTATATTGTGAATAAACAGTTGCATTCTCTAACACATATTTTATTTGATCCAAACAATACATGAGTCCAACTACCAAATATATATCTTGGATCCTCTGTAGCTATAACATTTTCAACAGTCGTATTTATGGAATCCATCTCCCTCTGTTATGTTTTCATTATTATCCAAATAGAGGATATAGATATAAATGAACTCACTCTGGTCAGCCAGGGACCACACAGTGGCTTAAAATATCTTAATCCAGCTATCTACAGACTAACCTTAACCTAACAGTGAGTTGCTACGTTTGTTTTTTTTTTTTTCTCTAAGCATTAAAATACTTCCTCACAGTTGCTTGCTTCTTGATCATAGGATCTCAGCCATGGTTCATGTTTGAATAACAGAATGTCATTGGCCACAAAACTAAGGACTGAACATTTGGTCCTTTGTGACTGTTGCTATAGGAAAGTAAATGTCTTTGTTACATTGCTTGTCAGGAAAAAAATAGGAAGGCATCTTCTATCTCAGGCTCTTTTCCTTAAAGAAGGTAGGTTTAATGTAAAACCTGAATTGTAAGTAAGCCTGGGGATATCATGTTTAGCTTTTACAGATTGAGCAAGTACTTAGTCAAACTACCAGATTTTCAGAATGTGCCTGAGTAAGCCAGTCTGAAATAGTCGATGATCCAGCTTAAGACTATTCAATATCCATGCACTTGCCTTTTCTAAAGCTTAAACTTCAAAAGAGTAACAGTAGCAAGTACATGATCCTGCTAAATATAATCCAAATATAAGTTGTACAAATTAAATTGCAGTGGTCCTATCCAAAATAGGTATCTACGATATTCACTCCTCTTCAGATTCAGTCTCAACTATGTCTTAATATTCTGAAATAAGATAATAAATTATGAAGTTATTCAAACCAACCAATCCTAAAAATGATGGGAAAATGGAAGATAAGACAATTATATGCATGACAATGCAGAAGAGAAGAAAACACAAGAACGTATTACACACTTAATTTTATAACTGATCATGGAACTGTGGGTGGTATTTGCACCATTCATTTTTTATTATTCATTCTACACTTCTCTATAGTATCCTAAATTATCCAAGTTTCCATAGCAAGAGCCCACTCTTCATGAACTATGCCCTTAGTTGTCTTGTCAAATTGGAGTTGTTTTCATCCTCCATTAACGTTTACCACTTGACAGAAAATCCAAAAGGCATTCGAGGAGTCCAACTCCAGGCAAAAACCCTATGTGTAATCTTTCAGGCCTAACTACAGGCCATTACAATGGCTTTACCTGGCAGGCCTTACGAGAGAAAGACACTCTCCCCATACCGGAATTGGCAAACAGCCAGTGCATTACAATGTCTGATGGGAGCTGCAGTCTAGCACTCTTGCCCCTCTAGCCAACCATCCTCCTGTGCATGTCTGCCATTCAAGTCTCAGGCACCCCCATCTGAGCTATCCTTATTAGGGATCCTCAATAGAGAATCTTTGCAGAGAACTCTATGATGGGAAGAGAGCGATAAGGGAGAGGAGAAAGGGGAAACCTTGAAAACATTATTTTCTATTCTGAATCAGAACTCAGTACTTTTCCTTTCCTAGCCCTTCCTCCTCTTTCTGTCCCATGGAGCCCAAGTCCATAAGATGAAAGGACCTGGGCTCCATGGTCAAAAGATCCTTGCTGAGAAAATTCCTACATCTGCATCTGTGCTGATCTACCTGGGGCGGTTTCATGGGACAAAATGGAAAATTGGAGGAGCTAGAGATCTTTCCTGTTTAGTGTCCTGCTTAAACTATCTCAGTAAGTAAAGATTTAACTATTATTGTCATTTTGGCTTATTGTTTCAATTAGCTATTTCAACTCCATGGCAGCTTAGCTCTTGATAGCATTCTGGAAAGTACATAGGATTCTAGATATTTTTACCTCTTTTGTTATATGAATTACATGTCTTCATAATAAGGAATTAAGGCTGGGAATGCTCACCTGTAATCCCAACAATTTAGGAGGCCAAGGCGGGTGGATCAACTTAGGTCAGGAGTTTGAGACCAGCCTGGCCAACATGGTGAAATCCCACCTCTGCAAAAAATACAAAAATTAGCTGGGTGTGGTGGCGTGCACCTGTAGTCCCAGCTACTTGGGAGGCTGAGGCAAGAGAATCACTTGAACCCAGGAGGTGGAGGTTGCAGTGAGCCAAGATAGTGCCATTTCACTCCAGCCTGGTTGACAGAGCAAGACCCCGTCTCAGTAATAGTAATAATAATAATAATAATAATAATAATATTAATAAGGATTTAATATCCAAACCATTCTTGTAACATATTTAATATTGCCATTCAGTTGCAAATAAAAATAATATACAGTAATGCCCTGACTAATAACAACATTTTGGTCAATGATGAACTACATACAGAACAGTGGTCCCATAAGATATGAGCCAAACAATTCGTGTGTGTGTGTGTGTGTGTGTGTGTGTGTGTGTGTGTGTGTGTGTATATGGAGAGAGGAGAGAGAGAAAGAGATAACCATTAAAGAGCCTCAGACAGGTCCTTGAGGAGGTATCCCATAAGGAAGCATTGTTATCATAGAAAATAAAAGTTCCACACATGTTATCACCCTGGAAGACCTTCCAGTGGGGCAAGATATGAAGGCAGAAGACAGTAATATTAATAATCCTGACCCTGTGTAGGCCTAGGCTACTGTGTGTGTTTGTGTCTTATCGATAAAATGTTTTAAAAGTAAATGGCATATATTTAAAAACTTTAAATAGAAAAAAAGCTTATATAATAAGGGAATAAAGAAAGAAAATATTTTTTGTATAGATGTTCAATGTGTTTATGTTTTAAGTGCTATTACAAGAGTCAAAAAATTATAAAGTAAAAAGGATACAGTAAGTTAAGGTTATTTTATTATTAGAGAAAAAATAGTTTTTAGAAATGTAATGTAGCCTAAGTATACAGTGTTTATTAAGTCTACAGTAGTGTTCAGTAATGTCTAAGGACTTTGCTTTCACTCACCATTCACTCATTGACTCACCCAGAGCAACTTCTGGGCCTGTAAGTGCCATTTATAGTAACTGTCCTATACAGGTGTACAATTTTTTGTTTTATACCATATCTTTTTACTGTATCTTTTCTATGTTTAGATACACAGATGTTTATCATTGTGTTTCCATTGGGTACGTTATTTAATATAGTAACATGACGTAAGGGCTTGTAGCCTAAAATCAATAACCTCTACCTTATTGCCGAAGTGTGTGGTAGGCCACACCATCTAGGTTTGTAAAAGGACACTATGATGTTCACCTAGAGAACACATTTCTCAGAATGAATTCTCATCATTAATCAACTCAAGGCTGTACTTATAAGTGAATCCACTGTCATAACTATAGTTCAGGTCACCTTAAGTTTCTTCTTGGACTTGCCAATGAACCATGGAATTAAGAAGCTCTCTGTCTACAGTCTTTTTTATCTATTGTAATCTGTTTCTTGTAGTCCCAATTTTAAATCTCATTAATGTCTTGTCACTTCCATTAGAATAAATTATAAACACTTTGGATAGCCTTAAGACATTTGTAATTTATCCTAAACTCATCTCTACTCTCATCGCTTGACATCTCCCTCTTCCACCCACACATATATATTTAAGCCCACATAATTACTGCAATTACCCCAAATTCTGTACTTGTCACCAGAGTGTCTTGCAAACCCACTCTATCTAACTAATAAGACTTTTCACTTAACTCTCCAATTGTAATTGATATTCTAGTTTCAAACTTTCTTTTCTGTGTGAAGGCTGTACAGATATCACAATTTTGTTTATTCAGTGTGATCATTGGAAGCCTGTGACCTATGGTTTCGGTACAGCCTGCAAGGTAATAATAGTTTTTAGAGATTGAAATGATTGAAACAAATTTTTTTAAAATAATATTTTGTGTCATATAACAATTGCATAAAGTAAAAACTGTAGTGTTTTCATAAATAAAAAGGTTTCTTTTGGATATAAGATCATTCACTTA
>NW_012103277.1:484517-507522 GCF_000951045.1 Mandrillus leucophaeus | reverse complement strand
TATCTTCATTAACTTTTTCACTGCTTTTAATAACATTTACACATTTATGCAAATAGGTTCATCATGTGTCCTTAATCAGTTATTTAGCTTTGGTGCAGAGTTAATAATTCCAATATTTTTTCAAATTGAAGAAAAATCCAGGACACAAAAAAGAAACGATATTTTTATTCATGTTTTGAGAAAATCGTAAGTAAAACACTCATCTTATTTATCAATAATTGTATTTTATATATATTTTCATATTTAAAATTTTGATAAAATACTAATTAATATTAATCTTTAATAACTTAAATATCAAATAGTTATGTATTTATTGGCTCATATTATTTAAATTATATATAATTTATATAACTTTCAGTCTGACAATGCAATAGAAAAAAAACCAAAATATTTTCTGGAAGAAATTCAAGCCAGCTGCAGAAGTAATGAGAAGCCAAATCTCAATCATGAAGACAATGGGAAAAATGTCTCTAGGCCATGTCCTAGGACTTCACAGCAGCCCCTCCCTTCACAGGCCCAGAAGTATAGGAGGAAAAAATGTTTTTTGGGGACAGTCCCAGGGTCCCTCTCTGTGTGCAGTCTAGAGACTTAGTGCCCTATATCCCAGCCACTCCAGCTGTGACTAAAAGGGACCAAGGTACAGCTTGGGCCATGGCGTCAGAGGTCTCAAGCTCCAAGCCTTGGCAGCTTCCACTTGGTGTTGAGCCAGCATGTGCACAGAAGTCAAGATGTGAGTCTTGGGAGCCTCAGCCTAGATTTCAGAGGATGTGTGGAAACGCCTGCATGTCCAGGAAGAAGTTTGCTGTGGGGCAGTGTGGATTCTCATGGAGAGCCTCTGCTAGGGAAGTGGGGAAGGGAAATGTGGGGCTGGAGCCCCACACAGAGTCCCCACTGGGGCATTGACTGTGTGAGAAGAGGACTACCATCTTCCAGACCCCAGAATGGTAAATCCACTGACAGCTTACATATGCACCTAAAAATCCTCAGATACTCAACACCAGCCTATGAGAGCAGCTAGGAGGGGAATTGTACCTTGCAAAGCCACAGGGGCAGAGCTGCCCAAGACCATGGGAACCCACCTGTTGCATCAGCATGACCTGGCTGTTAGACATGGAGTCAAAGGAGATCATTTTGAAGCATTAAGATTCAACTGCATTGCTGGATTTTGGACTTGCATGGGGCCTGTAACCCCTTTGTTTTGGCCAATTTGCCCTGTTTGGAATGGGTATAGTCACCCAATGCCTGTACCCACATTGTATCAAGAAAGTAGCTAACTTTCTTTTCATTTTACAGGCTCATAGGTGGAAGGGACTTGTCTCAGAAGAGACTTTGGACTGTGGACTTTTGAGTTAATGTTGAAATGAGTTAAGACTTGACAAACTGTTAGGAAGGTATGATTTATTTTGAAATTTGAGGATAAGACATTTGGGAGGGCCCAGGGGCAAAATAATATGATTTGGCTCGGTGTCCCCACCCAAACCTCATTTTGAATTGCAGCTCCCATAATTGCCATGTGCTGTGGAGGGACCCAATTGGAGATAATTCAATCATGGAGGCAGTATCCCCTATATTCTCCTCATGGTAGCGAATAAGTCTCACACAATGTGATGATTTTATAAGTGATTTCTGCTTTTGCTTGGTTCTCATTCTCTCTCTTGTCTGCTGCAATGTAAGACATGACTTTCGCCTTCCACCATGATTGTGAGGTCTCTCCAGTCATGTGGAACTGCGAGTTCATTAAATTTCTTTTTCTTTATAATTTACCCAGTCTCGGGTACATCTTTATCAGCAGTTTGAAAACAGACTAATACACTGTCTCTAACATTTTTTCTATTGTTTTGACCTTGGAGACTCTGATGACTATTTGTCTTCAAGATGATCTTTTTGTGGAGTATCTTACTGAAGTTCTCCATATTTCTTGAATTTGAATGTTGACCTCTCTATCTAGGTTAGGGAAGTTCTCATGGATGATATTTTGATACATTTTCTAAGTTGGCTCCATTTTCTCTACCCCTTTTAGGTACACTAGTTGTAGATTAAGTCTCTATGTAATCCTATATTTCTCAGATGTTCTGTTCATTCTTTTCCATTCTTTTTTTCTATTCTTATCTGCCTGTCTTATTCCAGAAAGCCATTCTTTAAGCTCTTAGATTGTTTCCTCCACTTGGTCTATTCTGCTATTAATACTTGTGAATTAGTATTAATTCTATTCTGCTATTAATACTTGCGAAATTCTTGTAGTGTTTTTCAGCTCTATCAGGTTGGTTATGTTCTTCTCTATACTGGCTATTTTGTCTGTCAGGTCATGCAATGTTTTATTGTGATTTTTAGTTCCCTTGTATGGTTTTACATCATATTCCTATAGCTCAATGAACTTCATTACTGTTTATATTCTGAATGCTATTTCTGTCATTTCAGCATCAGCCCTATTCTGAATCCTGGCTGGAGAGGTGATGCAGTCATTTGGAGGTAGGAAGGTACTCTGACTTTTTGAGTTTTCAGTATTCTTGTGCTGATTCTTTCTCATCTCTGTGCACTTATCTAACTTTAGTCTTTGAGATTGCTTACCTTTGGATGGTATTTTGTTTTCTTTCATCCTATTCAAGGATGTCGAAGATTTGATTGTGTTTTAAGGTAGATTCAGCTGACTGGTTTTATTTCTGGGAGATTTTATGGCACCAAAACTCAGCTCCCAACTTCTGGACTGTGTGCTCTAACTCTGGGGGACTTGTATTAGGCCCCAGCTTTGTTCTCTTGTGTTGGGTCCATCCCACAGACTCTGGCAGAATGACAAATGAAAAAAGTATGCAGACACAGGTATTTTGCCTGAGAATGCAGCTAGGGGACTGCACTGCTAGGCACTGCCAATGAGAGTGCAGCCCTGCTAAGCCGGAGATATTTGTATTAATTTAGTATGGATTTAAAGACAAAGGCCTGGAGCAAACACAGTTTGTGGGTAATTAATATTGTTGACCCCGAGTAGAGCGCAGTCCTGCACATGAATGATCAAAGGTTGGTTTCCGGAGACATAAGTAAACCACTTTATCTAGCTAAGTTTCTTTACATTCTCTTATCTAACCTTTACCCTTAAGAGAATTTAGCTGCCTTCAGCTACATTCTTTTCCGAAGTTTTCAGGCCTTCCAAGAAGGTTTACATCCTTTCTTATAACATTTCTTACATCTTCTCCCACCACCCTTGAGGTGGAAAATTAAAGAAAGAAACATAAAATTAAAAAGAGAAAGAAACAATCTTTCTGTATTAGGCTGACTCATCCCAAAGGCAGTAACAGGCAAAGCCCAGACCCAGGCAAAGTCTTGATAACATTATCTAAGAAGTCAGGACTCAAAGAATGTACTCTGAAGAGTCTCCCAGCACCTCTTCAACAGAGGCAGAAGAAAAATTTCCTTTCTCTTATGATTCTGTTATTCATCTAAGCAGCACAGTGAAGGTCATGAGACACCTGAGCAGACCTGGATTGCAGCCACCTAGATGCCATAGCGAAGGTTATGAGATAAGCCTGTGCAAAGCACTGGAGCAAGCCTACTTAACAGCCAACTGGGCTGCATAACAAGAGTCATATGTAAGCCTGAGTTGTGAACTTGTCATAGTATGATTAACTGCCTTCATTCTGCTTCTGTATCCTTGCTTTTGTGCTGCTATACTTTGCACCACTGTAAGCTTGTTTCAAATTAACCCGTCTCGTTTTAGAAGTGTGTATAAAAGGCAAGTGCTGTTTTTGTTCAGGGTACAGTTTTTGGATATTAATCAACTGAGTCTGAGTGCACTCAGTAAAAATCCTCCTATTTCACCTACCCGTCTCTCTAGTCTCCTGATTCCCACAACACCCTGACTGATCTCTTACACTCTGGCTCCTCGAGATTTGGAGTCCACTATGCTGGGGATACCAAACTGCAGTACCTGCAGTAAAGTACTAGTGGATATAGGGGTGTCTGCCTCCCTGCAGGTGTTCACCACAGTAGTGGAGGCAAGGAGGCTGTGGGGGAGCAAAGGTCCTCTGCTGGAGACAGTGTGCACAGCTGCACTGTAGGTGGTGATGGCTTGGGGGTGGGGGGTGCTGGCTTGTTCAGGTCTTGGTGCCTTATCTGTGGCCTGCAAGCAGGAGTAATTGCTCAGGTTGTGGGAGGATCCCCTGCTCTCTGTGCAGCACAGCACAAGGGCAGAGCACTGGTGCAGGAAGGGCTTGATGACTTTCTTCCCAACAAGGATTCATCTGCAAGGATTTTCAGTGGGGCTCCTAGGGGGCAAAGTGCACTCCCATGTGCTGTTGAAACAAGAAAAGTAAAGTCCACCCATTCAGATACATGCCATCAAAGTGATGTGGGGAGTTGCCGTCTCACATCATTTTTAATAAATCTGATATCGTCTCAAATCTTGGAAACCTGTGTCAGCTCGAAAAGACAATCTTGTATAAAACTGAAATGTTTCTACCTTTAAAACGTATATGTGATAGATTATTTATTCATAGTAGCTGAATTTAATGCAATTAATATTGTAATGAATACAGGACATATTAATATGTTAAGAGTAAACAACTTAAATGTTTGTATTTTCAGTAACTCTAATATATGCATGTTTATATATGGACTAAAACAGAATTTTGCCCAAATCACTCAAAAAATTAGTTAAATTAAATATGTTTAAAATATATTTAAATACTTTGTATATAATAGATTGCCAAGTAGTTAAAATAATTTACATGTTTTATTTAAGTGTCCTCAATGTTAAAATATATTATCTACATATAATTTACATTATATTACTGCCCACATGGCTAAATATGATAGTTTCGCAGAATTCAATTCATACTAATTATGAAAGACCTACTTTTGGTAAAAACATTCCTCAAGTTTGATATCAATTCTGACTCTATTTTTGATGTTGGTGTTAAATGTAAACCTTTGCTTTTGTCTAAAATTTGATGCTACAAAATATTTCTGTTTTCCATATTCTTCCAGGGACAGAATATGTCATGAATTAGCTTTTTTTTTTACTTACATATCACACACTCAGAAAGCTGTATTGATAAAATACAACTTTATCAGTCATTACTCAATACCGCAATTATATGTTACAAATATATCTGTATAACCAAATGTAACATATGCAAATTTTTTTGCTGATTATAATTATTAATGAATAAACCAAATGAGGAAAAAACTCTCAATTCAATATTAACTTAAACTTTTCAATTTACCCAAAGTGTTGGTAATATTTGTTTTAAATATTTAAACATTTGAATCATATGAATATGTTAAATGAATAATTATTAATGGTATCTTTTACAAGTGGACACTTCAACGTTTTGGAGAGCTAAGCACATATGTATTTTTTTGTGTGTTCATTCACATATAAAAAATCTGTAATTAACTTTGATCATACTCCTAAAAAGACTGTGATTTTTTTTGTTTTGTTTATTTTTCTATAAAATTTAGATAAAATAGGGTGAACAAATGTAATATTTATGTTTTGATAAATGCATATACATATGTAATTAAAATATAGTAATGTTTATTATTATGTTGTAGTAATCATCATACCACAAAGTCCCCTCATGTTCTTTTTCATTTAACTGCATCTCCATTCCCAAAGCAACACCTATTCTGTTTACAATTGATTAGTTTTTGTCTTCCAGAAATTCATATGAATGGAACCATACAACACATACTTTTGTGTACAGATTAGTTAAAATAATGTTTTTGATATTCATAAATGCTGTTGCATATATAAATAGTTTTTCTCTTTCAATGGGTAGATGGTATTTTCTTATATTAATATACTAGATATTTTCTATTTGTTTTTGAATACAAATTTTATTATTTTGGGGTAATTAAAAGTTAATTCCTTATTACAATTCTTATTCAAGTCTTTCTGTGGACAAGAGTTTTTACTTCCTTTGAATAAGTGCCTAGGAGTGACTATCGATTATAGGGAAATTGGGTGGATGAATAAATAATTTTATTGAAAACAGGCAAATTGGTTTTCAAGTAGTTGCACATTTATTTAATTTAAATTATCATTTTGTAAAAGTATTTTTAAACATATTTTTCTTTGGTACGTTACATGTGGCAGTACATGTATAGTGGTTGAATATCTGCTGATATCTTTATTTTTACAAAAATAAATTCTACTTTCATTCAAATGCACAAATATGACCCAATAAATTTTCCTAATATTTCTTTCCAGTTAATGCCTCTCACTAATGAAGCAATCACTTTTCTCATACCTGCACGTTAGTTGTATCTGTTTTTGGAATTAAAACAGTGTGCACTAATTTATGCCTGGCATCTTTTGGTTCAACATGTGTTTGAGATTAATTGTGTCATTCAGCATATCAAAAGCTCATTAATTGTTAATTGGTGAAAGGTAATCTCTCTTGTGTGATTATGTCAGACAATGTTTATCCATTTTTCTTTGATAGACATTTAGAATGTTTCAAATTTTTGACTATGTGAAATAAAGTTTCTATATACATGTTTATACACTTTATGTTTTGGTTATGTTTTTTCTGATCGAGGGACTGTAAATACCTTATAATGGAGTTCTTTGTCATAGTATAGGTGTATACTCAACATTATGAGAAAATAAGAAATTATCAAAGAGTTTTCAGAAGTTTTTAAAACATTTTACATTTCTGCCATCGAGATATGAGAGTTCCAGTAGCTCTAAATCCTTACACAACTTTGTGCTTCCAGTCTCTGTGAATCTGTTAAAGAAATTTTAACCTGTCTACAGTTTAGTAGAATAGACATTTTTGTTAATGTTTTCTTTGTGGGTGCTGGATATTTTGTATTTCTGTACAAAATATGACCTTTTTCTCTAGACACAGTTAATTTGTTCAAAACTGCTTGATCCTTTTAGATACTACTTTTATGATTTTTTCATGAGTTCAACTCAGTACTCAGTTTAAATGTAATTAATTTCTACCCCTGAGGCAAGACCTTTTAAATTACTTTACCAAATGCTCTGTGAATTGAGCTTTTATTCTTTCATTTGGCTGGCAAATACAGGTATAAACCAAGTCATATATGAATGTCAGGCACTGGTTTTTGTTGCTGTTATTTTTTGTTTGTTTTTAATCTTTGAAGATGCTGATTTCCCTGGCAGTGAGCAGATTACTCACATGTACACACTAATCAGTATTCTGCTAAGCACTGAAAGGAGAACATCTATAGATATCAGAGATTTCTCTCTTTGAATCTTAGCTTCTCAGATCTAGAAACTCTAGTTACCTTAGTCTCCTGGAACTCTTGGCTTTGTACAACACTAGGAGCTCATTTTCTCTGCCCCGCTGCCTGGAAATTCTCTATAGCCACTAAATTAGGGCAGTAGCAGTGTTTAACTCCTTTGTTTTATATCTTTCAGTAGTTACTTCATTCCCTCCTATCCACAGTCTTGTATTTCTGTGGGTGTTTCCTTGATTTTGTTTTTCAAGCAAGAAGATAAATCTAGTCTTTGGGCAGTCTTTTTTTAATAATTAGTGAGGGGTACTATGATACCTCATTACATAGTTGTGTTTCTTCATTTAAAATATTTCTGTTAAGAGTAAATCCTGGCATCAGAAGCTAGATATTCTGAACTGTTTTGGGATATTTTGAATTCAGGAACATTTCAAAACAGAGCAGCAGGCATGTTGATGGTATTTAACAATGTCATGTCTCTTATTTCTCTGAATATTGTCAAAGTGTGAAATTCTCTTAAGAGTCACTTGAGAGCATAACAAAGTTCAGAGGTAGGCAATAAAGAGTAAATGTTCAAACTTGCCCTCTTCACGTATTTAAACCTAGCATTTCTTTTTCAGCTACTTCTAATAATCTTTTTAGAGTAAGTCATTAGCTAAGAGGAATAACATCTTTGAAAAAGTGAAGCAGTGTAGAATAATGTTTCTTTTATATTAAGTGTATCTGTTAGGTTTTCTGGTGTATTTTCAGTAGACTTCAATCAAAATACATAAATAGAATGTTATATAGTATCTTTCAAATATAGAACTCTGTTTTAATAAACAGGTTTATCCAAACATATCATGAAGTAATTATTATAATTAGGGCTGGTATCTCTTTGCTTTATTTAATAAAATGATTAATAACATTAACTCTCTATTTTCAAAATGAAAATATATGCTAGCAGAGAGAACAATTTATAGTGATACGTACATTTTTTCCATTAAGTACACTGGTATAGTTAAATAATAATGCCTAATACAATCAATGGAATTATTTCTTGTTCATTTATATGTCATTTACTTAATCATTCTCAAACTCAGAGTGCAAAGGGAAATCAATTATGTTACTATGCCTTTGTCATAACCATTGCCTCATAAATAGCATGCATTTAGCTGCACACTTCATATTATTGCAATTCAAATATTGTGAAATAGCAACTCAATTTACCATTGTTTCATAATTTTTTGGAAATGAAAAATTTCTTACCCACCTAAATGTAATCTTAACTAGAATGCTTTGGAAAACTTTCTTAACAAATTTTTCTTCATTATAATTATACGTATTTTGTGATACAATACAACATACATACACTTTCAGCTATATCAGTTTTTAAGAAGACTTTTTTTCCCCCCAGATATAATGAAAATGGATTTGGTGGTGACTGCTAGCATTACTAAGGTGGTTGGCATTTTGATAACTTGAATAAGAAAATCTGTAGCTCCATGTCTGTGTGTAGCAACACAAATACATTTTATCAAAAAAGAAAATAATTTGCCTGAACAGCTAACTGAAGTTAACATTATTTTTATTTTTAATATTCAAGATTAAATCAGGATAAACAAAACCACTATGTTAAAAATATTCAACATACTTGTTAGTTTTATAAGATAGGTAATAGATTTTTGATGTGAATACCTAAAATGGAAAAAAGTGAGTATTTTTAATTATTGTATTATAAAGCCTTTATAAGATAAATGATTTCAAAATACTTTCTTCAAATGTAGTGCAAAGGTTGAACTTTATAAATTTCTTTCCTTTATCTACAGAGGTGATCAAACTCTTGATTTTTTGGTTTAATCTTTACTACAGCCTTATAGATTATACTATTTTTCTCAATTATTAAGTCTCCACCTGCATCAGAAAATGATACATATCTACTTCTGTCAGGTAAAGGCAAAAAATACTAATAGATAAATAAATATTTTATAAAATCTTCTTAAAGGAAGAAAATGGTAAGTATTTAAGGAATTACTCAGTCAAAAATGACTTTGGGAGGCTGAGGTGGGCAGATCAAGAGGTCAGAAATTTGAGACCAGCCTGTCGAACATAGTGAAACCTCAAGTCTACTGAAAATACAAAAATTTGCTGGGCATGGTGGTGCACACCTGTAGTCCCAGCTACTTGGGAGGTTGAAGCAGGAGAATAGTTTGAACCCAGGAGGTAGAGGTTGTGGTGAGCCAAGATCCTGCCAATGCACTCCAGCCTGGGCAACAGAGCAAGACTCCATCTAAAATAAATAAATAAATAAAAATAGTATGAGAATTAATTAGAGCTCTAGTAGCTGATATTTCGAGGAGGTTGTTTGATCCAGAAGAAACTCAATGGTGGATAAATGAGAAAGCAGCAGTAGAAATGTCAGGCAAAAATTCAAAGTCTTCTTGGAGATCCACTTCCTAAAACCTGTGCTATTGTTTCAAAGGTCTGCAATATCAGGGTATGTTTAAGCCAAATGATTACTGACCCTTGTCCCTCCACTTCCAGAAAAATGTGTGGATTGCTATCCTGAAAATGAATAAACCAGGTTAAATAGTAGAAATGAGAAAAGTTGTGATTTTGAGGGATAGTCCACAGGCTGGCTGTCACAGCAGGAAGTTACTAATTTAATTTATATTGTTCTTAAAGTAATCTGTAGAGATACCTAGTAAAGATAAAGAAAATGATTCTATATAGGAAGTCATCATTTCAGGATTTGAGGAATCCTTCCAAATAATTTTGGCAGAAACAATGAGCGTCATACTTTCAAAGCTAATAAAGAATGCAAGGAAACAAGATGCATCGTGCAATAAGTAGCAGGAAAAATAACAGAATAAAGCCACAAAAATTGCAGACCTGGTATTATTACAGACACATTTAAAAACATGTACTTGTATTATGTTTAAGAAAATAAATTTGAAAATATCTGCCAAATGGAAACAATAAAATGTAATCTTTCAGTTTTAACATGAAACTAATAACAAATTTTAAAGAATAAATGATACTATGACTAAAATTAAACATTGGGAGCATGAATATGATAATATTTTGGACACAGCAAAAGAACTAGATCACTGGAAGCTAAATCAGAAAAGCAAATGAGCACAGTTCCATACAGTGAGATGAAAAGATGGAAATGTAGAAGAGTGGTTATCACAAATAATGAGTTGTGTGAGGTGATATATTTAAATAGAGAGCTAGAATAAAATAAATGGGGCAAATAAATATGTGAATACTTAATGATTTAAACTTTCCAAAATGATGAAAGATAAACGTGTCCATTCAAGAAACACAGTACATTTCAAGGGAAAAATAAGCACTGAATTAGTGCTTAAAAATATATCTGATGTGAGAGAAAGAGAGAAAATGAGAGCCGGAAAGACAAAGAGAGACAGAAAGAGAAATTCTTAAAACAACCATGGGGGTAAAAAAAAAAAGACACTTTAAAATGTGGCAGCTGGACTACTTATTAAGAGCAGCATAGTAACCTAAATACATTTTATAATTTACTTCCTTTCATAACACTAAAGATATCTGGATTTATAATCTTGATTTTTAAACCCAACATATAAATACTTAATTTATGAACACCTGATACTCACCAAGGAAACCCTAAAAGACAGAAGAGCCAAAATGGCCATCAAGACGCAGCCAGGAAGAACTTCCACTGAAAAAGCCAGACATCAAGAGAACCAGCATGCTCTGAGCAGATCTTCAGAAGGAAGGCATTGAGAGTGGAAGGAGAGAGGATGGAGACACAGGGCTTAAGGATCAGAAATCTGGGAGCCCAGCATGGGGTTGCGGAGCACCAGGACTCATTCCTGACTCTGAGAGGTAAGGGAAGGGGTGAGTTAAATAGGATGGCATGGCTTACTCTTTCCAAAGATCTCCAGAATCCTAGCTTTAGGAGACTTCACAATCCCCGTGGACATTCGAGCTAGCAGGGAGAGTTGCTTGGAGAAGTAGCAAAAACAGGATTCCAGTATGTGTAAGGCCCATATAGTCTGACATGAGAATGGTTGCAGTGAAACATAGCCAGGGACACCCATTTCCTAAGGCTTACCACATGCTTCTGAGTGACTTTGATCATTATTGATTTTCAGAGCTGGACAGAGAAGGGTTGTCTTGCCCATGGGATATGCCAGTGTGATTAGATGCTCTCCTGTCGACTGGCCTCTCCTGGGGTCCCCGGATGGCCATACCCTCTTAGAGGGCAGCTTTGCATTCCCAACCAGGGTGCTTATCAGTGGCCATCACCATAGCAGCAGACTCTACTCTGCTCTCGTTGGAGAGCTTCTGCAAATATACCTCCAACAGTGCAGACCTACTTACAGTCCCGCCTCACTGTATTGCCGGCATGCACTGTGCACAGTCTCCACTCACTGTTTCTCCAGTGTGCACATATGCAAAGACCTCACTGCAACTGCATGGGCCCCACTGGTGTGTGTGTGCAAACCCTGCCAACCTGCCACTGCCAAGGTGAGTATGAGTATAACATGCCATACTGTACCCCTGCTGCAGCTGGTGCACATGTGCATAAGCATGGACCCCACAGCAAATGCTCCAATGAAGCACTTTTGCTGGCATCCCCCATTGGACTGTCGTTGTCAGTGGACTGAGAATGCTGTGGCCATGCCAGTGCAGTAGGTACTTCATCTTGAGCGGGCAGATAACAAAGCTGTGGGCCGGGTCCCAATCCAGCCAGTGTTAGAGCACACATCCCAAGAGGGCAGAGCTGAGCCTTGGCTACTGAAATCATCCAGAAATGAAGCCAGTCAATTAAATGCAACTTATAGCACATTAAACCCTTAAGGGCATCAAAGTATATAAAAACAAAAAGCCCCATCCAAACAAACAAACAAACAAACAAACAAACAAAAAAAGACGACAACAACAACAAAACTTCAAAGATTAAAGGAACATTAGCCCACAGAGATGAGAAAGAACCAGCATAAATACTCTGGCAATTCGATAACCCAGAGTGTCTTCTTACCTTCAGATGACTACACTAGCTCCCCAGCAACAGTTGTTACCCAGACTGAAAAGACTGAAATAATAGCCACAGAATTCAGAAGCTTGGTGGCAATGAAGATTACTGAGATTCAGGAGACTGTTAAAAGCCCATCCAAAGAATCTAAGAAATCAATTAGAAAGAAACAAGAGCTAAGAGATGAAATAGTCATTGTTTTAAAAGACTCAAAGTCTTGCCAGCCCCAGTGTTTCACACCTGTAATCCCAGCAATTTGGGAGGCCGAGGCGGCCAGGTTACCTGAGGTCAGGAGTTTGAGATCAGGCTGGCCAACATGATGAAATCCCATCTCTGTTGAAAATACAAAACTTAGCCAGGCATGGTGGCACACACCTGTAGTTACAGCTACTCACGTGACTGAGGCAGGAGAATGGCTTGAATTCAGAGGTTTCAGTGAGCCGAGATAACACCAGTGCATTCCAGCCTTGGTGCCGTGCTGACAGAGCAAGACTCCATCTAAAAAAAAAAAAAAGACCTAAACTCATCTAAGAGCTGAGAAACTCACTATGAGCATATCTTTGCATAACTGGAATTATTAACAGCAGAAGGGACTAAGCTGAAGAAAAAAATCTTAGAGCTGGGAGATGGGTTCACTGAATCAACTGAGACAAATATAAAGGGATGGGTCACTGTATTAGTCTGTTCTCATTGTGCTATAAAGAACTGACTGAGACTGGGTAATTTAGAATTGAAAGAGGTTTAATTGACTCACAGTTCTGCATGACTGGGGAGACTCCAGGAAACTTACACTCATGATAGAAGAGGCAGCAAACACGTGCTTCTTGATACAGCGGTAGGAGGGAGAAATACAAAGGTGGGTAAAAACTCCTTATAAAACCTTCAGATCTTATAAGAACTCACTATCATGAGAACAGTATGATCCCCATGATCTAATCACGTCCCATGACATCCTTCCCCCAACACGTGGGGCTTACAATTCGGATTACAATTCACAATGAGATTTGGGGTAGAGATACAAAGTCAAACTATATTATTGTGACCATGGTCCCTTCAAAATCTCATGTCCTCACACTTCAAAGCACAGTTATGCCTTTCCAAGAGTCTCCCAAAGTCTTAACTCATTTCAGCATTAACACAAAAGTTCAGATTCAAAATCTCATCTGAGAAAAGGCAAGTGCCTTCCACCTATGAGCCTGTAACATCAAAAGCAAGTTAGTTATTTCCTAGATACAATGGGAGTGCAGGCACTGGGTAAATACACTCATTGGAGGTGGGAGAAATTGACCAAACCAAAGGAGCTATAGGCCCCATGCAAGTCTGAAATCCAATAGGACAGTCATTAAACCTTAAAGTTTCAAAATGATGTCCTTTGACTCCATGTTTCACATCCAAGTCACACTGATGCAAGAGGTGGGATACCATGACTTTGGGAAGCTCCACTCCTATGGCTTTGCAGGGTACAGCCTCCCTTCTGGCTGCTTTCACAGACTGGCATTGAGTGCCTGCAACTTTTCCAGGTGTGTGGTGTGAGCTGTTGGTAGATCTATCATTCTGGGATCTGGAGAATGACGGCCCTCTTCTCACAACTCCACTAGTCAGTCCCCCAGTGGAGACTCTGCATGGGTGCTCAGACCCCATATCTTCCTTCTACACTTCCCTAGCAGAGATCTCCATAAGGGCCCTTCTCCTGCAGCATACTTCTGCCTGGACATTCAGGCGTTTCCATACATCCTTCGAAATTCAGGCTGAGTTCCCAAAACTCAGCTCTTGTCTTCTGCACACCCACAGGCCCAATACCACATTGACTCTACCAAAGCTGGGGGTTTGCAGTATTATTAAAATGCTCATACTGCCCAACCCAAGTTACAGATTCAATGCTATTCCTATCATACTACCAATGACACTTTTCACTGAGCTAGGAAAAAAAAAAAAAAAAAAAAAAAAATTCTAAAATTAATTTGGAACTGAAAAAGTGCCTGAATAGCCAAAGTTATTATAAGCAAAAAGAACAAAGTTGGGGGCATCACACTCCCTGGCTTCAAACTATACTGCAAGGCTACAGTAACTAAAACAGACACATAGTGTAATGGGACAGTTTTGAGAGCACAGAAATAAAGCCATGCATGAACAATCATCTGATCTTTAACAAAGCTGACAAAGACAAACAATGGGGAAAGGATATCTTATTTAATAAATGGTGCCAGAATAACAGTGCTGACCATACACAGAAGATTGAAACTGGACCCCTACCTTTCACCTTATGCAAAAATCAACCCAGGATGGATTAAAGACATAAATGTAAAACCTCAAACCATAAAATCTCTAGAAGAAAACTTAGGAAATATCATTCTGGAAATATTATGCAAGAAATAAAACCTACTTGATTGTGGTGGATTAGCTTTTTGATGTACTGCCATATTTTATTTGCCAGCATTTTGTTGAATATTTCTGTATCTATGTTCATTTGAAATATTTGCCTAAAGTTTTACTTTTTTGTTGCATCTCTGCCAGAATTTGGTATCAGAATGATGTTGTCCTCATAAAATGAGTTAGGTATGAGTTCCTCCTCCTCAGTTATTTTGGATAGTTTCAGTAGGTGTGATATCAGCTCTTCTTTATACATCTGGAAGAATTTGGCTGTGAATCCATTGGGGCCAAGGTTTTTCCTGGTTGCTAGGCATTTTATTGCCATTTCATTTTGGAACTTCCTATTAGTCTGTTCAAGGTTTCATTTTTCTTTCTGATTCAATCTTCGAAGGTTGCTTCCAGGAATTCATACAGCTTTTCTGAGTTTTTCAGTTTGTGCACATAGAGGTGTTCGTAATCATCCCTGAAGGTTTTTGTATTTCTGTGGAGTCAGTGGTCATGTCCCCTTTGTCTTTTCTGACTGTGTTTATTTGCATATCGTCTCTTTTTTTCTTTATAAATTTAGATAATGGCCTATCAACATTATTTTTTCTTTCAAATATCCAACATTAAGTTTTGTTGTTTTGTTTACATTTTTTTTCTCATCTCCATTTTGTTAATTTCAGTTCTGATTATGGTCATTTCTTTTCTTTTACTACTTTCGAGGTTGGTTCTTTTTTGTTTCTTAGGTTTCTCTATCTGTGATGTTAGGATGCAAATTTGAGATCTTTCTAGCTGTTGATGTAAGTGTTTAACACAATAAACTTTCCTTTTAACAATGCTTTAGCTGTGTTCCAGAGTTTCTGGTGTGTTGTATCTTTGTTTTCATCAGAATTTAAGAATTTCTTGATTTCTGCCTTAGTTTATGGTTTACTCAAAAGTCATTCAGGTTCAGGTTGTTTAATTTTCACTTAATCCTACAGTTTTGGCAGATCTTGGTATTGATTTGTATTTTTATTGTGCTGTGGTCTGAGAGTGTGGCTGGTAATTTTTTTTTTTAATTTGTTGAGAATTGACTTATAACTGAGCATGTGGTTGATTTTAAAATATGTGTCATGTGCAGATGATAAGAATATATGTTCTGTTGTTGATGTGTGGAGTGTTCTGTAGATATCTGTTAGGTATATTTGACCAAGTGTCAAGTTTAGGTCCCAAATCTCTTTGTTAGTTTTCTGCCACGATGATCTGTCTTACACTGTCAGTGAGATGTTAAGGTCTGTCACTGTCATCATGTAGTTATGTAAGTTTCTTTTTATATGTCTAAGAGTTTGTTTTATGAATCTGAGTGCTCCAGTGTTAGGTGCATATATATTTAGGATAGTTAAGTCTTCTTGTTTAATTTAATCCTTCATCATTATGTAATGTCCTTTATTGTCTGTTTTGATCATTGTTAGTTTAATGTCAGTTTTATCTAAAATAAGAACAGCAACACCTGTTCTTCTTTGTTTTTCATTTGCTTGGTAGTTCTTTCTCCATCCCTTCACTTTGAACCTATGGATGTTCTCACATGTGAGATGGGTCTCTTGAAGACATCATACAGTTGGATCTTGATTCTTTATCCACTTTGCCACTCCGTGCCTTTTAAGTGGGGGTGTTTAGCTTGTTTATCTTCAATATTGATATGTGCACATTTCAATCTTCCCAGCATGTTGTTAGCTGGTTGTTATGTAAACTTGATTGTGTAATTGATTTATAGTGTTGATGTTCTATATACTTGAGTGTGTTTTTCTGGTGGCAGGTGACAGTCTTTCATTTTCATGTTTAGCACATTCTTAAGGATCTCTTGTGGTCTCTAAAGGGCTGGTGGTAGTAAATTCCCCTAGCTTTTGCTTATCTGAAATGGATTTTATTTATCCCTTGTTTATGAAGCTTAGTTTGGTGGGACATAAAATTCTTGGTTCAAAATTTTATTTTTTCAAAAATGCTGAATATAGTTTCTTAATGTCTTCTGACCGTGGGGTTTTGCTGAGAGTTCCCCTGTGAGTTTGATGCAGTTTCCATTTTAGGTGACCTGTCCCTTATCTTTAACTGCCTTTAATATTTTTTCTTTTGCATTGACCTTCAAGAATATGATTACTTTGTGTCTCTGCAATGGTTGTCTTATATAGTATCTTACATTGGTTCTCTGAATTTTCTAAATTTATATGGCAATCTCTCTAGTGAAATTAGGGAAATTTTTTCTTGGCAAATATTCTGAAACATATACCTCAAGTCACTTGCTCTCTCTCCCTCTGTTTCAGTGATTCCAATGTGTCATAAGTTTTTGTTTCTTTATAAAATCCTTAATTTCTCCAAGGTGTTTTCTTTTTCTTTCTTTTTTTTTTTTTTTTTTTTTTTTTTTTTTTTTTTTGAGACGGAGTCGCTCTGTTGCCCAGGCTGGGTGCAGTGGCATGATCTCAGCTCACAGCAAGCTCCGCCTCCCATGTTCACATCATTCTCCTGCCTCAGCCTCCTAAGTAGCTGGGACTACAGGCACCCACCACCATGCCCAGCTATTTTTTTTTTTTTTTTGGTATTTTTAGTAGAGATGGTGTTTCATCATATTAGCCAGGATCGTCTTGATCTCCTGTCCTCGTGATTTGCCCTCCTTAGCCTCCCAAAGGTTTGGGATTACAGACATGAGCCACTGTACCTGGCTTTTCATTGTTAAAAATTCTTCTTTTCTTTATTTACTTCCTGCCTGTGTTAACTTAAATAATCAGTCTTCAATCTCTGAGATTCTTTTCTTGGCTTAGTTCGTTTTGTTGTGAATATTTCCAATCATTTTATGAAATTCTTGTAGTGTGTTTTGTGACTCTATGTGCTGGATTTGATTTTTGTTTGCTTGTTTTGTTTTGTTTTTTCAAATGGCTATTTTTTTTCTCTTTAATCATTTTACTTGATTCCTCAGACTCTTGGAAATAGTTTTCAACTTTCTCCTGAATTTCAGTGATCTTTATTTCCTTCTACCTCTCAGTTCTGTTAATTTCCTTCTACTTAACATTTCCTTCTACTTAACAACCATTGCTGTAGAACTAGTACAGTCATTTGGAGGTAAAGGGACACTCTGACTTTTTGAGTTGCTGGCGTTCTTATGTTGGCTTTCTTCTCATCTGTGTGGGCTGGTGTTCCTTTAACTGTGCTATAATTTGAGCATAGTCAGTTGACTTTTTTTCTGGATGTTTTCAAAGCACCTTTTTGCATGATCTTTATTTGTAGCTAAATTATTGTCCTGGGTTTCACAGGAGCTTATATTAGCAAAGTAATTTTAGTGTTGAAGTTTCTGCTGCAATCTGGCTGATGACACTTAGGTATAATGGCTGATAGGTAGGCTCTTGTTCAACCACACAGCTTTTCTGTATTTCCTCACATTGGCAGCCATGCTCCATGTCAGTATTCTGTGTGTGTGGGCTTCCCTCTGACTGAAATGCTGGCTACATACCTTGGCTTGTCACTGCAGTGCTGCACATCACAGCCCTGGGGTGAGCTCAAGGTTTTTGTTTCCTCGCAAGCTTGGGGACAACAGAGGTGAGGACCTTGGCAGTGGTAATGGCAGGAGGTCTATCACTTGTCTCTTGTAGCTCCACCATAGAGAAAGGCAGAGATGCTGCCAAATGGAGTGGTCAAACTTTGATGGTGCTTGTTTATTTTGGAACCAAGCTGGGGGATACTACTGGTGATGAGCAGGGGGTGTCAGGGTTTGTGAGAAGACAGATTCACCTCTTTTCTGTGGGGTAGGTGCAGTGTGTTGGAGGTGTGAGTAAAGCACTTGGGGTCTTGTTCCCTCCCCAGTTGGAGGGCAGCAAGGGCAGTACTGCTGAATAGCAGTTGGAGAGAAACTTTCAGTTCCTTCTGGGATCTCCACCCCAGAGAAATGCAGAACCACTGCCACTGGGCATTTTCAGCCTGGAGTGGGGTTACTGAACTATAAGCCTTTGTTGGGGCCCCTGACTGGTGAAGATCAGGGGATCACAGACACTAGAGACTGGGCTTCATGCCATATGGTGATCCTATGGTAATCATAGCATGCTGGAGGCATGAGTAAAGTATTCAGGCTCTTTTATTTCTTTCCCAGTCTAAGGCAGCAAGGGCAAGTACCACTGCAGTGGCAGTGGCAGTTGGCTGTCATTTGCCTCTGGGAGCTCCATCACAGGGAAACACAGAGCCACTGGCAACAGAAATGTTCAGCTTGGGTGAGATAGATACTCTGCAGGCCGAAGCAAGGAGCTCTGTTTGGAGGGCAGGAGTTGGGAGCTCACAAGGAAGAAAGACTGGGCTCTACTCTATATGGCAGCTATGTCACAGTGAAGGTGCTAGTGAAGCAACCTGGATTTTGTTCTTTCCCCGGATCAAGGGCAGTTTCTTAGTCCATTTTTACACTGCTGAAAAAGACATATCTGACACTGGGCAATTTACAAAATAAAGAGGTTTAATCAATTTGCAGTTCTACATGGCTGGGGAGGCCTCAAACCCATGGCAGAAGGCAAGAAGAGGAGAAAACCACATCTTACATGGATGGCTGCAGGCAAAGAGAGACCTCATGTGGGGAAACTCCCATTTTTAAAGCCATCAGATTTCATGAGACCCATTCACTATCATGAGAACAGTATGGGGAAGGCTCACTCTCATGAGTCAATCATTTCCCACTGGGTCCCTGCCACAATATGTAGAAATTATGGGAACTACAAAATGAGATTTGGGTGGGGACACAGAGTCAAACCATATTATTATACTCCGCCCCTTCCCAAATCTCATATCTTCACATTTCAAAACCAATCATGCCTTCCCAACAGTCTCACAAAGCCCAAAGTCTCATCTGAGATAAGTCAAGTCCCTTCCACTTATGAGCCTGTAAAATCATAAGTAAGTAAGTTACTTCCTAGATACAATGGGGGTACAGGCGTTCGGTAAACATCGCCATTCCAAATGGGAGAAATTGGCCAAAACAAAAGGGGCTACATGCCCCTTGCAATCTGAAATCCAGAGGAATAGTCAAATTTTAAAGCTCCAAAATGATCTCCCAGTGATTCCATGTCTCACATCCAGGTCATGCTAATGCAAGAGGTGGGTTCCCAAGGTCTTGGGCAGCTCCGACCTTGTGGCTCTGTAGGGTACAGCCTCCCTCATTGCTGCTTTCCATGATGACATTGAATATTGAGTATCTTAGTCTTCTCCAGGTGCACGGTGCAAGCTGTCAGTGGATTTACCATTCTGGGGTCTGGAGGATGGTGGCCCTCTTCTCATAGCTGCATTAGGCAGTGCCCCAGTAGGGACTCTGTGTAGGGACTTCAGCCCCACATTTCCCTTCCACACTGTCCTAAGCAGTGGTTCTTTATGAGGGCCTCACTCCTGCAGTGAATTTATTCCTGGACATCCAGGCATTCCCATAACATCTTCTGAAATCTAAGTGGAGGTTTCCAAACTCCAGTTTTTTACTTCTGTGAACTCACAGGCTCAACACCAAGTGGAAGCTGCCAAGGCTTGGGGCTTGTACCCTCTGAAGCCACAGGCCAAAGTCTACATTGGCCCCTTTCAGCCATGACTGGAGCAGCTGGGACGCAGGGTACCAAGTCCCTAGGCTGCTCACAGCATGATGTCCCTGGGCCTGGCCTACAAAACCACTTTTTTTCTCCTAGGCCTCCAGGCCTGTGACAGAAGGGGCTGCCATGAAGACCTCTGGCATGCCATAGAGACATTTTCCCTATTGTCTTGGGGATTAACATTCGTCTCTTAATTACTTATGCAAATTTCTGCAGCTGACTTGAATTTCTCCTCAGAAAATGGGATTTTCTCTTCTATCACATTGTCAAGCTGCAAACTTTTTGAACTTTTATGCTCTGCTTCCCTTATAAAACTGACTGACTTTAACGGCACCCAAGTCACATCTTGAATGCTTTGCTGCTTAGAAATTTCTTCCATGAGATACCCTAAATCATCTCTCTCAAGTTCAAAGTTCCACAGATCTCTAGGGCTGGGGCAAAATGCCACCAGTCTCTTTGCTAAAACATAGCACACCATATACCTCCCACAAAACATGGGAATTGTGGTACCTGCAGGATGAGATTTGAATGGGGACACAGAGCCATATCAGGCAGCAAGAGTGGTACCACTGTATGTAATGGCAGAGGGGCTGTGGGTTTTCTCTGGGAATTCTATCCCAGAGAAATGCACAGAAATGTCACCTCTGTTCTAGTCCCCAAGATCCTAATCTCCATTGGAGACCACCTCATCCTGGATTTCGTTGTCCATATCATTATTATTTTGGGCAAAGCCATTCAACAAGTCTCCAGGTGGTTGCCACATTTTCCTGTCTTCTTCTGAGCCCTCCAAACTGTTTCAACCTCTGTCTGTTACCCAGTTCTAAAGTTGCTTCCACATTTTCAGGCACCTTTTCAGCAGTGCACACTCTACTGGTACCAACTTACTGTATTATTCTATTTTCATGCTGCTAATAAAGACAGACCTGAGACTAGGCAATTTACAAAAGGAAGAGGTTTAATCAACTTACAGTTCCATGTGGCTGAGGAGGCCTCACAATCATGGTGAAAGGTAAGTAGGAGCAAGTCATGTCTTACATGGATGGCAGCAGGCTGAGAGCTTGTGTCACGAAACTCCTGTTTTTAAAACCATTAGATCTCATGAGACCCAACCACTATTACGAGAACAGCATGGGAAATACCCATACCCATTATTCAATCATTTCCCACCAGATACCTCCCACAAAACATGGGAATTGTGGGCCCTGCAGGATTTGAATGGGGACACAAAGCCATATCAGGCAGCAAGGGTGGTATCACTGTATGTAATGGCAGAGGGCCTGTGAGTTTTCTTTGGGAATTCTACCCCAGAGAGATGCACTGTTGCCACTGTCTGAAGTGTTCAAGTGGGAGCAGAGTAGCTGTGCTGGGGCCCAGGTCAGGAGGCCCTGACCAGTGAGAAGTAGCAGGAGCAAAGACAGGCATGGAAAAAAGTCTGACAACACCTCCATAAGGCAGCTATGCTGAGTTGAAGACCTGCTGTAGTCCTTAAGCTCTTTGCTGTCTCTTGACCTGAGGGCATTATGGGCAGGGGCTATAGCAGGCAAAAATGTCAGGCCTGTTTTATACTTATGAGAGCTCTGTCCCAGAGAAATGCAATTCTGCTTATGGCCCAAGTTCTCAGACTGAGGTAGGTGACTCTGCTGGAGGCTCAGGCCAGGAGGCCCTGACCAGTGAGGAGTAGAAGGGACTGTGGCCCACATTAGAAAACTATATGGCTGCTTTTCCAGAAGGCAACTGCCCTGTGCTGGAGGCCCACAATAGTCATAATGCTCTTCACTCCTTCCTGAACCTGAAAGCAGTTGAGTAGTGACTGGAGCTGCAATAGCAGCAGAGACAGCATATATGTCTATTGCCTCTGGGAGCTTCATCCCAGAGATATGGAGAGCTGCTACCAGTTTAAGAGTTCAAGTGGCTGTTTCATGCCTGTTCTGGAGTCCCAGGTCAGTGTGCTTTGCCTGGAGAGATTTAGCAGAGACAAGGCATGCAGTTCTTCTGCTCCTCAGCACCATGAATGTAGCCACTAACCTTGGGCATGCAGAGAACTTATCCTTCCTTATTGGTGAAGCCAAGGCGACGAGCACTGGGGTGCTTAGGTGTCTAAGATCCCTGAGACTTCTCATGTGCCTGATCTGGAGCTCTGCCCAGGTTCTATGCAGTGCTCCTTGTTAGTCTGAAGGCCACAGGGGGAGGGATTCAGGGAGGGTCTCCTGAGCCCATGATTGCATGTCCATGACAAAAGTATGGGACCATGGGGGCTCTCTCTCACTCACTGTTTCTTTGTGGTGAGGATCCTCCCTTGGCTCCACCCAATCCTGGGTGGGTGCCTGTTCTGTCTTGCTCTTTTTGTTCTCCATGGCTTCTGTTGCTTCCTTGCTGAATCCCAACAGGTCCTCCTGGAAGATCCGGTTGAAGTGTTAGTGTTTACTGGCCACTCTATTTTCTTTTCATGAGAGTGGAGCATACTAGCTGCTTCTAGTAAGGCAACTTGGCACTTGATCAAAACAGACATTTATTTTTCAGTTCTGCAGGCTGGCAAGTCCAAGTTAAAGGTGCCAGCAGATTCAATTCTTGGTAAGGGCTCTTCCTGGCTTGCAGACAGCTGTCTTTTCATTGTATTTTCACTAGGAAGAAAGAGGAAGGTCTACTGTCTCTTCATTGGATAATTTTTTAAAAATAAAATTATTGAAGGTGATTCTAATACACCTTTCTCAGTAACTGATATAAGTACACCAGATGCACTATTAAGATTATTAGTGTATTTAAAAATACACAATTTCTGGCTGGGTGCAGTGGCTCATGCCTGCAATCCCAGCACTTTGGGAGGCCAAGGCAGGTGGATCATGAGGTGAGGAGATCAAGACCATCCTGTCTAACA